>NW_010509725.1:64722-71794 GCF_000687285.1 Phaethon lepturus
GCAGACGGCTGACAAGCCATGTTTGATTGGCTTGTGAAGGCGAGAAGGCCAAATACACACAGAGTATTAACAAAAAAGAAAGAACGTCCTTAGGGAGAAAAAAGAGCGTTGCAGAACAGGGATGCAGTGGTACTGCCTGAAGGAGTTGTCAGTCGCCGTGAAAAACCAGTTCCGAGGCCTCCTGCCACGGGGAGGGAGCGGGACCCCCGGCTCCAGAGAGGGGCTCTGCCGGGAGGACTTCGCTCGCCCTTGTCAGCCACGAGCTGGGCTGAGGGAGGCGGAAGGGAAGGGGGAAGCTCACCACCGCCCGGGTGCGGACGCCCCTGCCACTCTTTCTCGCAAGCGGAGGGTAAAAAAATCCTTCTCCAGCACGTTGCGTTCCCCAGAACCAAAGCCCTTTTTCTTCCCCAACAGCTCTGTCTATCTGCTTCTTGCTTGTTTATCCTTTCTCCCTGGTTTTTTGATTGTCATTTCCGCCCCCTCCCTCCCCCCACTCCGAGGATGCAACAACCCCGGCCGCGGCGTCGGGCGGTGGCCGCTCGAGTGGCGGCCGGGGGGAGACGGGGGGGGCCCCGCTCGAGTGGCGGCTTGGAGAGCAGGGAGGGCCCCAGCTTACACGACGTTTGGCCTCAGCGGTGATTCCCACGGGCTCTTTCAACGCTGCGCGCCTACGCCACAGCCCCGCGCCCGCTCCCGGCCGCTTAGAGAGCCGGAGAGCGAAGGCCGACTTGCACCTGAACGGCCTGTGGCGTGCTGAAACATCGCTCACGTCGACGTCTAGGACCGACCGAGTGGCGATAATTTTGCCTTGGAATTTTGCGCAAAAATTGCTTTGTATGGATTCTATAAACAGGTTTGCATTTACTATTCTACACGACCACTTACAGAAAACTTTTCACACAATTTTCTGCCTACAGCTGATCCTTGACTGGTGTTTGTGATTTTGGTATCTCTCCTTGGTTATGTCGGTGCCGATTGCCGTTACAAGAATATTAATTTGCTGCTAGCCTCAGGGCAGGTCCCCTTCTGTCCTCATACTCCAGCCAGAACCCCGATGTAGCACTGGGCAGAAAAAACGAAGGAAACAACATGGAATCACAGAAACAGAAAGAGATAGAAGAAAAGTAAAAGTTTTCTTGAGAGAAAGAACAAGAAAAAGAGGTCAACAGTCCTGAATTATTCACAAAGGGTCAGAAAAACTCAGGTTCCTTTAGCACGGCATATAAGTAAGCGGTCTGTTTATTCTGATAAAGCAATTGCTGTGTATGTATAGCAAATGAAATATTCAGAAAGCTTACGAAGAAAACTCTACAGCCTCAGAGACAAACGTTTATCTTGAACATGGAGGAAAAGAAACCTTTAGAAGTTAATGTTCGTGCCTCTCTCTCTGCACCAGTACCTCTTGAGTAAGAACTTTCTCATTTTCATCATGAGTTAATATACATAGTTATTAAAAAAAACACACACACAAACACATACTGAACCTTCATGTTTCCAAGCTGAATAATGCAGCAATTTATTTTAATATGAACGGAACTGCGACTCATGCTTGACTTGAGTTTAATTTGAAACAAAATTTCTCTGGCGCCGTGAGAGGACTGTAACTTCCCAGCTGCTGTCTTGACCCAGCTGACAGGTAAATCAGGTAGAGCTTTGCTCCTCCAAGGTTATCCGCTCCAGGGGCAAGTATCCTGTTTGGTATGCAGGCTTGCGAAAGCACCCTTTGAAGGTGTCTAGCGTCGTCTTGCTCTCACTAGATCTTAAGCTTCCTTTAGACGGTGATGAAGTTTAGGTAAAAGAGTTCTAATCACCAAAGAAATCCCTTAAAGCATTGATGTTTTCTGCTGTTAGATCACTCGCGAAAGCAGCGACGGAGAATTAAAACTCTCGTCCAGTTGCGTATAGAACTTTGGCCACGCGTACAGGCCTCAACGTGACAATGAAAGGAATCAAATGTTGGACTTGTACCTCTTGTGTGTCAGTCACGGTAAAAAAAACTCTGGTGCTAATTTACTTCAGCTTACAACCTAATCCATTACTGATAGAGCAAAGCAAAGTCAGAGAACAAAACATTTTATTATGCATAAGTTTCTTATTAGAATATAATAATCCAGCCAGAAATACTCCGAGATAGTAAATATTTGCAAGTTTGGATAATGTGCTTGCCATCATAATTGACAGAATTGATCTTGCTGAGTGTTCGCTTCACAGTTCAGAATTATCCCTTCTCACAGGCAGGTCTCATGCAGACAGACCCCCTTCCTTTTCAGATGTGTACTGACGAGTAGCTGATATAAAATACAATTTCACTGCAGGTTAATTTAAAATTTATTAGAAAAGAAGGTGAGGTTTTAGCTGGAAAAACCCCGCATTACTTTTCAATCCTCTTTTCTGGAACTATGCTTATTTGTCACATAGCCTCAATAAATATGCTAATAGCATTATATTGTTAGCATCTTAACAGACTTTTTTTTTTTTTTTTTTTGCAACTCTCTAACACAGGAATCCCAACATTTGTTTAGCAGAGTTGGTATCTGATCCAAGCGGAATTTTTAAATCATTTCACAAGATGTGAATCTAACAGTTTCTGTAATTTCACAGCTCATTCAAGTTTGCTTTACCTTACGCTGCCATTTGCACCTCTGTAAAGTACGTGTTAAAACCTGATGTGGAACACCAGCGCTCCAGGTCTTCTGCAGGCACTGCGATTCACATAGACACAAGAGGCAGATGTCTTCGTCTGGTCAAACGTCTTACGAGCTATCACGCTTGCTCATCAAAACACCTGTCAAGTAATGGCAGAGGAGTATGAGTGATGAAAAAAACAGAGGCTGCAGGTGTATTGCATTTACGAAGGGCTGTTTCAGATGTGCTCCAGCTACTCAAGTTCGTTGCGTTATGAGACATCAGTTGAGTAAATCAAGGTTATGCCCTATGAAACAGTAAAGTAAAAACTTAGGAATCAACAGTGACTTCAATTCAAACTGTAGCACTGCTGACAGTTCAGCATTTCTGAATTCTATTCATTTGGGAAATTATTCTGCCGTAATTTGGCTGACCTCCCCAGAGTCCTGGTGTCAGAGCATGCGAAGTGCAGCGAGCGGCACTCTAGTAAGCTTCCTTTGGTGACGACAGTCTAAAGCATGAGCATGGTTCTAGTCAAAAGATACAATTATTCCACTTCCAAAGCCAAGAAACTGTGGAGTACATCATCTATTTTACTGATGAAGCGCAAAGTCGCGTAGTAACCACAAAAGTCAAATATGATCATCTACTCCAGATGTTTTAGAGTGAAGGAAGTACTTACCTGAACCTGGAAAGAAGACCAGACTCCATTTAGGTAAAAGCTTTACAAATATTTTTAAAATACTAGTAGAATGAAATAACGCTTTTCACTTTTTTGAGGAACTTCTAAACAATGTATTGGCTCAGCCTGCTATTAAAAACTGTTTATATTCCATACCGAACTTCAGGGAGCAAGGTAGGAGGAGTAGCTTGCTTACTCTTCAGTATGAGCTTCAACTGACCCATTTAACCATGCACTGAAATAAAGCAGGAACACTTCCCAAGTCAATTACAACAGAAGTTTTAGGAAATACTGGCTCTCAGCTGAGGTGCTGTGACTGATGGTGAGAGGGTGGTTTACTCCTCCGTAGCCACGCAGCAAGAGGACGCGCAGGTAGTTGCGCGGTGAGAACACTGCTCCAGTTGCTCAGTTTTGTCACCTTCTGAATACTGCTGGCTAGAAGAAGCACGTGTTCAGATACTTTATATGTGGATGCAAACTCTACCACTGTGACACTGCATGTTTATGGCTTCCTAACATGTCATCGTTCCTGACGCTGAGGTTTTATGATCATCCTAAACTGATGTAATGGTGGGCGTCCGCTCAGTCTTGCCTTCTCCTCGCCCCTGTCCTCAGGGACGCGTGCCCATCCCTATGCTTCGCCAGCACCAGTAGTCAACGTTTCTTCATCTTAAGCTCAATCAGGAACACGCTCAGACTGAGAATACGAGTTTTTTTCCTCCCCCCACATGCAAATCAGGCCCGTGATCCACCTCCCCACGTAATGCCACCGGTGCGGCTGTGGGTACAGAGAAGGATGAAGCAGCAAGAGTCAGCAGCAGCAGCGGGTGGGAATGCCCTGCTGTCCATCGAGCCCGCGTTTTGACGATCTTCGTGCGGCAGCCCAGGACACCGGAGGTAAAGCTACTATCTCTACTGTCTCTAAAATGATCTCCTTTTCACTGGCAAAGAAATTAAATGTTTATAGTGCAAAAAGCTTAGAACTTAATTTCAAAGTATAACAAGCCAAGCAATTCACAACACCTGTTTTGTTTTCCTGCACTCGCCACTCAGTAATTACCACTTAAAAAAAAAATAAAATACGGTTCCCTAATGTCAGCTCCTGACAGCAAAAGTACAGAGCTAACACACGGAGTCGTCATCAGGCTTACTGATTTCCCCGGCGTGACACAGAGTGTGGACTTAGGTGACCATGCAGGTGAGCTGCAAAGAAGCCTACACATAGAAGAGAAGCAGCATAACCTGGAAAACTGCTGGAAAGAGCTTATAGCACTCTACCATGAGCGAGATTTACCAGAGAAGGACTGTTTCGCAGGTGTAAATAATCTATGTGCTAAAAGAAAGAGAGAAAATAACATTGAGGAAAGAAGGAAAAACAAAAGGAGGAGGAAGATGTGATAATATGTTAACAGAGTAAAGGCAGGCAAGTGAAGAAATGGCAAAGTGCGAAGCAGGGGAAAAAAAGTGACGGGTTGCAACTCTGTGGTGTCATGTAACGGAATAAAAACAGAAAGTAAAAAGGAATTTTAAAAGCCTGAAATTAAAACCAGTCCGTAAGTTGACTTTTTATTTGAGATGCAAAAGATTGCTTACGCCTAGTTTTCTAACAGATGCTGCTATGCGAAATCCAGTTTCCTTTGTAATTTTGTTGACTTCTTTTTTTAAATTATTTTGGATTTCTATAACAGTATTTAAATATTATTTAAAAATTCATCATGTGTATCTAAAAGCAACCAAAACAGATAATAACTGAGAACTTCTTAAATTTTCTGACATTTTACAGTGCACGTAACGCGGAGGCTTTATAGAATGCAGATAAATTTCCTTGACCTATTGCTGAAATCTGAATAAACATATAATTATGGGCTTTAAAATGTGGGTTTTATTTATAGTGGGACATTAGGACCTGATGTGGTAAGCTTAAAGTAATATATTAGAAAATCGTTCAGCTTGCAGACAATTAGAGCTATTGTGGGGTCACTGGGGGTTAACAATTTATTTCTGAAATGAACGGGAGTTTTGTCATTGGTTTAACAGGATCAGTAAAGTCCATTTTGCCTTTTCATTTTTTTAATAGTTTTTCTGAGTTTTCCTGTTTTTCATTGTACTCACAGAAATGTCAGCCTTATTGGAAACCTAGCTTTGGAACAGTAAAGTTAAGGAACACGTACGCTTACGCTGTGAGCTGGTATTTCTCTACGCAGAAGTATTGTCCTCATCTGGAAGACAGCAACCCGGTCGATGAGTGAGGTTTCTCCACATCTTTTGCCTAGTATAAACACAGGGGTGAATTCAGTGAAAGAAAGCAAAGCAGAAAACATCAAACGCCTCCACGCGCAGGTACGAGCAGGAAGCACATTCTGCATTTCCACTTCCAACCAGGGAATCAAACGCGTCAAAGTCAATTCAAGCAGCCAGCGCGCCACGGTAGCCATTGCCACGCCACACACGGGGGTAAGCGCAGGCACAGAACATTCATTAAATAACTTTAAGCCATATATTAATTAGTAGAGAATTGCTATTTTATGAATCGTAAAAAAAGGTTGGTTAGTTTGGGAAGACTAAGCATCAGTTCATTATCATTTATAACTATATATTGGGCAAAAGTGGTATAATTTCGTTGGATCTTGTTTTTCTAGCGTCTTACAACCCCCTGAAATTGCAAAGAGAAATAGTAGGCATGAATATATTTGCACTAAAACTGTGAAATAATAATCCAATTTGAATTTTAAAAGCTTTCTTGTTGTTTGCTTTTAAATTTTTATGACTGACGTGTTTTTAATCTAGAACAGCATAACAAAACGTGTAATTAATATACAATCAAATTTGCAACTGCCGCATGCTACAGTGTAAACGCTACATTTATAGAAGCGATTCGTAACCTTAGGTCGTGCGGAAGGGGACGTTCCCTCACTGCCGGCCGCGGGAGGTGACCTGCAGGGAGAGCTGGCGGTACGGTAGAACAGGGACACGGCGCTCGCGCTTGCTCGGGAAGGGTGACCGCACGCTTAAAAGCTCGCGTGAGGGGTTGATGTGGAATAACTAACGTGCTGCGCTTCCTCACTTACTTCATCGTCTCTTCGAAGATAAGCCCTAAGGCTACGCAGAGAAATACATCTTCACCGGAGCCGAGTTTCCTGCTGAAGGTAAAGTGTCACAGAAGTATATGTTAAACGTGGACAAATGATTTGCTGAACAGGAATGGACTAGAACAAGCGCCTTCAGAGCGGTTAAGTGTTTCGCTGAAATAGGAGCTTTAATAGAAACGACAGATAAAAATCTGATTGATTCATGAATCCAAGCGCACTGACAGCCTCAGGGTGTGTTCTACCTGACCCATGCAGAAGACAGATGGGGGCTGTCCTTACAGCCTCCTCTTCCAAAGAAAAGCGCTCTCCTGCGTGGGCGCGTCGGCAGTCAGACTGTTTGGATCCAGAGGGGAAGGATGCCGGATTCTGGCAGACGTCTTTTTCCTCTTTACAATACATGCACATACGCAATGGGTTGCAGCCTGCCGTGCCAATCATCCCTTGCCCGTGGTTACGAGCGGTAACATCGCTAACGTACCGTTTGGGTAGCCCGATCCCACCGTTCCAACCATCGCCCCCGTGGGCTAATAAGGAATTGCTGCTTTGGTCTCAACCACAATATTAAGTGATGATACTAGTGTTGTAAAATTAACATAGGTGTATCTAGCTTCAGTATCAGATCTGGCGTCTAATACAGATTATATATTATATATTTAAATTGCATTTAAATTATTTA
>NW_010509726.1:0-20029 GCF_000687285.1 Phaethon lepturus
TGAGCAAGCGGCTGCGTGGTGTTGAGTTGCCGGCTGAGGCTAAACCACAACATAGTACAAATTGAATGTTTCATAACTCCAGATCATTAAAGGGTAAGCAAGCAACTGTATGTAACTTACTAATAAGCAACCCATTTCAACTTAGGTTTATCATACCACACTTGAGCTGAATTACAGTACAAACTTTGAATTTGGCAAAGTAAACTTGCCATTTATTTGGTAAATATGCTTGTCGACTGAAACTTGAACACGCTTAATTTTAAGGGAATTTGCACAAATGGAGCAAGAGTAACATATAGCAACAACAGAGCTGTCAACTTCCAACATGCAAGAGGCAATAAACTCATTTAATACGCACTTAGTGCACAAGCATTTATGTCTTGCAACTGTGGAAAACAACTGTCTATATTTTTTGGAAATTCACCCTTTGCTGTTTATCTTTGACATGCAAAGTACACAATGTAGAATACAAAATGTACTTGAAATCTTTGAAAATATGCCTGAATGGCAAGAAAATAAGTACTCTTAGTGATAAGATATATTTTCAGAGTCCTTGTTTACAATGTCAGTTTTAGTTTGATCAGACCCAAAGACAAGAGGATTTGGCAGTGCTCATTGTATTGATTATTCCCTTCAGAATACTGAAAAGGTATTTTGATGATATCAGCATGTTATCTTGTTATCAAGCATGTTACTTGATATCAAGTTGAGCATGCTGGAATCTTTCAAAATAAAAACTGAGATTTAGGTAAGATGAGTAAATAACTCAAAACTTTGTAATAAACTTGCAAAAAAGTCTGCTTTTAAGAGCCATCTTACATTTTTTTTTTTCCTGAAAAAGCTGTAAATGGCAGACCAAAGGTAGGTGACATCCTTGAATCTGTTTAATATTAGAGTAAAACATCAAGGTAATTTTATGTTTTAGTCTGCTATTTTTTGTAAGAATAAACACCTCAGGGAAAAACTGTGATGATTTGTTACTATATTCTACATATTTTTTAACTACATTAGCATTACTAAATTGTGCTATCGATCTGATCAGTAGATGCACAGTAATCAGAAGCACAGGGACACGTATTCTTGATCTGTAATTTCAAGTAAAGTTTTTCTCCTAATTTCCCAGGAAAAGATTTAAGCATCATCAATATAAATGAGATACAATCAATTATTTTTATTGATATATAAGCAGTGATCATGTTTAAAATGTATTTATGTATTTATTGTATTTATGCTCCACCTCACAATCTCATTTAAAACTGGGGGGAGAAAAAGTGCAGAGGGATCACAAAATATTTTCAAACGTTCAGGTATACTTTCAGGGAACAATACTGTGAACAAAAGTATTATTTGCCTGAACTACAAAATTCTGGATAGGAGGTTGATACTATCAAAAGTGAGTTCTGGAAGGCAGGTACGAGACGGTAATTTCAACGATGCAGAATTCCAGTTGAGACAGTTTACCACCATAGTCATGAACTATCACACATTATAAGTCAACTAATTATATCAGGTATGTATCTGTATGGCTTCAGAACTGAGAAGAATATTTTTACTTAAAATTAAGCAATATAATAATTACTATCCTCTTCTTATTCAGAAACAGTTATGCAGTAGTCCCTGAAATTTTGTACCTTTATAGTAGCTTTTGTGATGTATCCAGCAGGTAGCAGACTACTATAACTATCCTGATACAAACTAATCATATTTTTAACTTTGTTTCAGAGGATTTTATTAAACTTGTCCCTAGACACTACTGTCAGGAAAAATGAATCTTTTCTTTTTTCTTCCTCCATTTACACACATATATAAAAACAACAAATTTATTCAAAATAAATTATTTTGAGCTGTGCACTCCTTATTTACTGAGATAAATATGAAAGTACCTAAAAGGAAGGCAATAGTCTTCCTACATTCTGGTCTGCTTTTGTTATTTATAAACCCAGAAGCAATAAACAACTTATAATTGTTGAATTAAAGTAGATTTATAAACCCAGAACCAGATAAACAAAAAAAGATGGTATTATTAATGATTGTTATCCCAGCTACATAGAAAAAAAAAAAAGTCTATTTGAAATATAACTTTTGAAAATTATGATGGTGTAGTATGGTCTCCAATAATTTTCAAGCCCTTTTCCAAGGGAAGAAAGGGGAGCAGAGATTTAATTTCTAGCAAAGTTCAGTAGACGTACGCCTTTTCTGTGCCTTGGAATAGATCCTTTAGAACCAGCTCCTTGGGCAAAACCAAGTCTGTTATCCAGCTCAGAATTAACACAGGACAAGACTTTATTGAAAAATTAACGGCTAACTTGAGAAGTTCCTACAACTCTTCAGAGAGAAAACATGCTTAGGAGGATGTGTTCCAGACAGCAGTCTTTCAAGACAATTGTTTAATATGACTGTGTGTCTAGTTCCTGATGGAACTAGCTCCCCAAAGATTTTTCAAAGAAAGTAGTGTTCCAGGTGAAGTAGTCAACTTTTTAAGATTTCAGAACATACATAACAGAATGATGTGTAACAGTATATGTGCTTAAAAACTGCTTTTGAAGGGGAAGTGTAAAGATTTAAAGTTTTATGTATTTCCAAATGTGCATCTGTTATCCTAAACCTTCCAATGCAAATGTAACTCTAAAAATATTTTGAGATGTATAGTAATGTTTTCATTCCATAGAATTTGAAATTTTACCAGTAAAATAATGATGAATTTTCTGAAGGTATTATGAATCTTTTTTCCTAAGAAGAGTACTTAAAAATTAAGCTAAGATACAGCTTAAATGAGCTATATCTTAGATAATATTAAGGAACAAACTTAAATTAAAACATCGTGCCAAGATTCCTGTATTATTACGTACAGTTTTGCTGCACATTGCATATAATTCAATGATTTAAAATATCCAAGAACTGCTAGCAGCTGTGTAGCATAACAATAATTTAATTGGCTCTTTGGTAGTCACATGAACAAAACACAACCCAAAATGAAACAGCTTAAATATTAAGCACTTCTGTCCTTTCAAATTTAATTTAATCTTTGTGTATCAGAGGAGATGAGAAATGGGTAAGAGGGGGAAGAAAAAAACCCCCAAATCTCAGAGATTTCTAGAACATTGTAGAAAAAACAGGTGGCACACAAAGCTGTAAGACAGTTCAGGACTCACTAGCTGAACTGGACTGTTCCTTCTATATTGTTGAGTTCATTTCTTGGCTATAGGATTCATCATACTTAACTGTAGACATCTACAGTGCAAACATCTATATTTGATGTAGGTGTCTTCATAACCAGTGGAAAAGCATGTCTAGAGTGTAATCTATTCCATCAAAAGGTAGATAACACACACTAGATCAACCACAGCTTAGAGGTAGCTATTTCTTTTCCTTGACTATGAAGTGAGACTAGGCATTTATATATGGATGTCTACACTGTGGACATCTAAAATCGAATTAACTCATAAATATATTTAAGTGATACCATCTGAGATGCTGTAAAACAGCCAAGAGATCCATACAAACCTGGCAGATACAGGATCTTCAGAAGAACTGTACTTGTTTAAGAAGGTTTAGGAAGGCAGCTGAAGACCAGATGGAGTTATCCTGGAGGATTTTATGTCAATGGTTGCCAGTAATCTCAGTCCTACAGATAGCAGATGAATTCCGCTTTGCAGAGTCATTGGTAAACACATCATGTAATTTCTTTCATGCAGTTCTTTAAAAGGGGGATTTGTTTTATTCTGGTTTAGTATTTTTAACTCAAATACTAATGTTAAATGTCAATTTTCCATACAGGCTAAGCCTGCAATCAGTTATTTATAAAGATCATTTAGAATTATTTACTTTGGGGCCACAATAATTGAAAATAAGTGTATAGTCCTTCCCTACTCTGAGAAAAAATACCATGGGAAAGTCTTAAAATGGAAGGACAGTACATTAAATAAGAGCATGAAGAGATTATGGTTTTCATGTTATTGTTTTCTGTTTGCATACAACTATGACCTGTATTGTGTTGGCTTGCATTCACAGGAAGAGTTTCTGACATTGATTAATCAGAGGAATACAGTCTCAACATTTAATCAATCTATGCAGCCCCAATAAAAAGAAATAGTTTACAAAAAATAAATTATCTTGTAAATAAGGCCTTCTACAAAGAAAAAAAAATAATAATTACACAATTTAATTCAACTATCAATATAGTATCCACAAGTGGAAATACAGGAGTGTAAATAAATCATTAAGCAAACACACTGGCTTTTAATTAAGTCATTGTGTTTATCATGTTCCCAGCAATACAAATTATTATATAAATTTAATCTTGTGAAACAGAATATTGTGTTGTGGTTTTGGGGTTTTTTTTACCTCTAAGGAGTTATTTCAGACTGGATTTGTCAAATATCAGGTATCTTAACCTTTGTAAATGCTATCTCATTATATCTCTAAAAATTACTAGTGGTTGTACATAAAATTATGTTAATTTCACACATTTTTCTTAAACTACTAGAAAAGAATTGATTTGGACACTGAAGGAAATGACTGGTTAGTAACTAACTTTAACAAGGTATGGGAATGGCATTTGTACCTAGAAAATAACAAGAGAAGGAAAGGTTGGCCTTGGACATTGTGGCCACCTCTGTAGTGCCAGAACACCTACTATTAATCTACAAAGAAATCTACTTCTGCAAACATTATCTTGCAAAAAAAAATATGGTATGAATGGTCCAAACATACCAGCAACATCAAGAAATTCACCTCACTGAAACATATCCACAAGATATCTACTTTCATCCATTTTCACTGTTAACTCTAGAAAAAAAGCACCTATAGACTGCTGATAATGTCATGCCCACCCTTTGCTCATCAATCAAAAGGTATTCTCTGGTTGCTTTCTTCACTGGTAGAAGCAAAACTAGGCAAGGAGAAGAAAATGCATTCTGTTTATATCTCTGTGTCCTCATATGCCCTCAGGATGGTTAATTGCTTTTGTGCTGAGGATGTCTGACTAATTCCCAGTTAGTAAATGATATGTATTTATATCTGATGGTATAAGCTGATGAAATGTTGCTGTCTGATAGGCTTTACCTCTATAATTTTCCACAGAATCACAGGTCCCTCCATCAAAATAATCGTGTTATTATATATTTGATTATAGAAGAATAGTTTCAGTAGGAAAATACATTGAATCCATTATTTATTATAAGACTGAGGTATAATTTTATTTAAATTATTTATACTGAGGTATAATTCTATTTAACATTGTTACTACCATGGACCAGCTAATCCTGGAAACCATTTCCAGGAATATTAAGGACAGGAAAATCATCAGGAGTAGTCAGCATGGCTTCACCAAGGGGAAGTCATGCTTGATCAACTTTAATAAGCTTCTATGATGAAATGATTATCATGGTAGATGAGAGAAGTGGATATTTTCTAGCTGGCCTTCACACAGGCCTTTGACATTGTCTCCCGTAAGATATTCATAAACAATCTGTTGATGTATGGGCTGGGTGAACAGACAGTGAGGTGGATTGAAAGCTGGATGAAGTCTGGGCCCAGAGGATGGTGATCAGCAGCACAAAGTCTAGTTGGAGGCCAGTGACTGATGGTGTATCCCAGGGGTCAGTACTGGAACCAGTCCTGTTTAACATCTTCATTGGTAATCTGGATAATGGAGCAGGGTTCACTCTCTGCAAGTTTCCCACAACATCAAACTGGGAGCTGTGGCTGATATGCCAAAGAGTCACGCTGCCATCCAGAGAGACCTCAACAGGCTGGGGAAATAGAACAACAGGAACCTCACAAAGTTCAACAAGGGGAATTGCAAAGTACAGCCCCTGGGGAAGAACAACCCCATGCACTAATATATGCTGGGAGCCACCCAGGTTGAAAGTATCTTTGCAGAAGTGTACCTGGGGATCCTGGTGCACCCTAGGGTGAACATGAGCCAACAATGTGTCCTTGTTATAACGAAGGCAAACAGTATCTTCAGCTGCATTAGTAAATTATTGTCATCAAGTGGAGGGAGGTGATCCTTACCCTCTGCTCAGCTGTGATGAGACACATCTGGATGTAGTGTCCAGTACTCTGCAGTACAACAGAGAACTGGACATACTGGAGAGAGTCCAGTGAAGGACCACAAACACGATTAAGGGTCTGGAGCATCTTTCCTATGAGGAAAGACTGAGATAGCTGGGACTGTTCAGCCTAGAGAACACAAGGCTTACAGAAGGTCTTATCAATGTATATAAATACCTGAAGGGAGAGTGCAAAGAGGATGGAGACAAGCTCTTTTCACTGACAGGACAGAACTAAAGGCTATGGCTACAAACTGAAACACAAAAGGCTCTGAACATGTCAGGAAAAGTTTTTTTTCTGTAAGGGTGACCAAGCACTGACACAGGTTGCCCAGAGCAATTGTGGAGTCTCCCTCCTTGGAGATATTAAAAAGCCATCTGGACATAGTCCTGGGCAACCATCTTGAGGTGGCCCTGCTGCAGCAGGAGGGTTGAACAAGAGATCTCCTCCAACTTCAACCATTCTGTGAAAACTGAATCAACTAAAAATTAGGGATCTGCTCAAAAATAATCACTTATTACTTTCGCAGATAGGATAAATAATTAATAATTAATCACTACATTAGGATTTGTACCTCTAGTGAAACTCTCCATTAACTGGAGAAAGAGTTTAAAATAAAAAGTCTAACAACTATGGCAATTAAACTTCTGTTGACTAAAGTTAGATGGCGGTGATCTACATAAAGATTTTCTCTTCCGTAAAATTGTCCTTCCATGTCTTCTTTACTGGAGTTGTAAAAAAACCAGGGATGACTATTGAGAATAACGTGCTAATTATTTTCTATTACATCTAGCTGAACACAGCTCCCTGCCCTGGGCAGCATTTGATATAGTAGTATGAGGAATAAATGAAAGAAATGAAACTATTTGAGAAAGGTGAGAGAAGGTGCAATTGATTACAAATTATGGGCTATAGAAACACATGGCTGTGTGGTTAAAAAAACGAATATCCATATTAGTAAGCTGGACATAGCTAAGCTAAGATCACATTTATTTTCTTAGGCTGCCAAAATTCATAATGACAATAACGTCAGCTGTAAACAAAAAGGAGAAAACAGTTTTGAAATATCTCAGAACTTTAACATTCAACAAAAAGTTGTATAACACAGATCAAAATGGTAATAAATTGAAGTTTACAAAAGCCAATAAAGCAGGTTTAGTTTGTGGGATTTTTTAAAAAGACATGCATAAATATTGAATTAAGCATAAAATCTTCAAAATGTATATACAGAAGTACTTCATAAATATGAGTACTAATCATAGAATCATAGAATGGTTTGAGTTGGAAGGGACCTTTAAAGGTCACCTAGTCCAATGCTTCGTCCCATGGGCAGGGATATCTTTCACTAGATGAGGTTTTCAAAATCCTGTCCAACCTGACCTTGAATGCTTCCAGTGATGGGGCATCCACAACTTCTCTGGGCAAGTTGTCTTCACCACCCTCATCAAAAAATTTCTTCCTTATGTCCCATCTAAATCTGCCCTCTTTCAGTTTAAAACCATTACCCTTTGTCCTCTCACTACAGGCCCTGGTAAAAAGTCTTTCTCCACCTTTCTTATAACCCCCCTTTATATGACAACAGGTCACAATAAGGTCTCCCTGGAGCTTTCCCTTCTCCAGGCTTAACAATCTCAACTCTCTCAGCCTGTCCTCATGGGAGAGGTGTTCCATCCCTCTGATCATTTCAGTGGCCCTCCTCTGGACTCACTCTAATAGGTCCATTGACATCTGTGGGCTTCCTCACAAAAGCATGTAAATGACTGATGAGGTTGAAGACTAGTTCCAAAACACAATATAAATGGATTTCCCATCTTTGAAGCAATCCATAAAATCACAGGTAGGCACCACTTAACCCCTAAGGTATTTCAACTCAAAATACAGGTCTGGTTTTGACCTGTACATTCACTAGATGTACAAAGGCTATGAGGTGATGTATGAGAACATTTGGAAATCTTTTTCTCAGTAACATAATTTTTACAGTGGCAATGCACAGTACCTGCCCATTCAGCTGAACAGACAACTGTTAGTATTCCAAATTCCCAACTCTGGTTCCTCCTGTCTAATCTAGTCTTTTGAATATATTTCATATGTCCTAGAAAAACCTTACAGATGACTGTCACTCCCAGACAAGCATAATTTTGAACAGCAATATGATCTACATTCTAGTCTTTTTCTTGCTCCTAATAGAGGGATTTGTACTTTTTATTAATAAGAAGGTTTTTTTCAAGAAGATTTGTTATATTTAGAATTAATTTCTTCACTGATTTTTAGTGGTATTTGAGCACTTAGTTCTATGTGTCTCTAATAACATCAGTCTTAAGGTTGAAAGGTTTTTATAGCAATTTAGTTAAGCTTCTGATGATATGAAGGAGGTGAAATATATTTCATTAATAACATCATCCCAGTAAATAATAAATAAAAAGAGCTAAGACTAAAAGATCATATGGCAGAGGTAGTAGCAAAAACATATTAGGGCAAGTCAAATCTAAGAATATTTCTAAAGAAAAAAAGTAACCTTAAAACATTGTATTTAAATTAACTCTAGATACATAATGTTCCATAAGTTCCATTTCCTACTTTTTCAAATGCTATTTTTGTAGTAAACCCTATCAGTACATTTTACTACTTTCCAAGGAGATGTGTTAGCAAAACCCTGGAACTTTTTGTGCCCTTTTGCAGGAAAGACTTTTTTTACTTACACAGATAGGGAGATGATGATGTTCCAGATAGCCTAAAAAAGCATGACTTGCCAAGATCATTATAAACAAATAGTAATAAGCACAAGAAGGAAAAAATCAATCAATCTGTAAAACAACAGTGAAAAAAATTATGATCATCCTTCCCTCATAAAACTAAGCTCACTGTCACAGCTGAAATAAAAAAAAATAATCATTGCTCTTAAATAGCAAGATGACTGCAATCATAGGAAGAGGATGAGGACTTCTAAATAACTTGCCCCTGTTTCAGTTCTTTCATTCAGTAGTTAGCCAAAACGGATATCTTGCATGCAGCATAGAAGTCTGCTGGGTAAGCAGTCTGTTCCAAAAGAAAACAGAGAGGTCACTAACTGATGTCAGCCTAACCTGATAAGCAGCTCCACATCCTGAAGGGGACAGAAACACAGGAGTGATATTAGTGACTTAAGTTTCAGTGGATGTTCCTGCAAGCATTGCCTTCAGTTTGCATTGCGAATGTCTGTTGGGTTTATATGTCTATAAGGTTTTGGTAGCAGGGAGGGACTGCTCCTGTGAGAACTGATCAGGAGCTGTCCTCATGTCAGACAGAGCAGGTTCCAGGTGACTGCAAGATGGCCCCGTCACTGGCCAAGGCTGTACCAATCAGCGACAGTGGTAACACTTCTGTGATAACATATTTAGGAAAGGGTAAAAAATGCTGTGCAATAGCAGCTGAGGGAAAGAAGTGACAATATGTGAGAGAAACAAGCATGCAGATGCCAAGGTCAGAGAAGGAGAAGGTGCTCCAGGCACCGGAGCAGAGATTCCCCTGCAGCCTGTGGAGAAGACCAGGTTGTCCCTCTGCAGCCCATGAAGGTCCATGCTGGAGCAGATATCCACCCTGCTGCCCATGGCAGACCCCATGACAGAACAGGTGGATTTGCCCTAAAGGAAACTGTGACCCACATGGAGAGCCCACACTGGAGCAGGCTTCTGGCAGGACCTGTGACCCTGTGGGGGCCCATACTAGAGCAGTCCACTTCTGAAGGATTGCACCCCATGGGAAGGACCAAGCTGGAGCAGTCCATGAAGAACTGCAGCCTGTGGGAGCGCCCCAATGCTGGAGCAGAGGAAGAGAGAAGAGAAAGGAGTGGCAAAGCAGAGCATAATGGGCTGACCACAGCCCCCATTCCCTGTTCTCCCTGAGCTGCTTGCGGGGAGGAGATAGAGAAGTCAGGAGCAAAGTTGAGCCTGGAAAGAAAGCATGGGTGGGGGGAAGGGGTTGTTTTAGGTTTGTTCTTCTTTCTCATTATCCTACTCTAATTTAATTGGCAATAAGTTAACTTCATTTCCCCAAGTCACCTGTTTTGAAAATGGTGGTGACTAGTGAGTGATCTCCCTGTCCTTCTCTCAACCCATGAGATTTTTCATCATATTTTCTCCCCCTGTCATGTTGAGGAGGCGGAGTGATAGAGCAGCCTGGTGGGCACCTGGCAGCCAGCCAAGGTTAACCCACCACAGAATGGTACCACAAACCTTGAAAGGAATCACTTCATAGAAAACAAACAAACTACCAGCAGCTCCATTTCCCAGTCAAATATCAGAAAAAGATATATATTGAGCAGAATAATTTACTATAAACATCACTCACAAGAGCAACCAAGTGAACTCAACTGTGGAGGAAAGTGACAAGTCTCTGTGCCAAAAATTCACCAGACAAAAAGACTGAAACACATCACCTGCTTACAATGCAAGCACTGGAAACTTCCTTTCAAAGTCTCTAGGTCTTATGCATATGTCTTCTTAAAAGTTTTAGCGTGGGTGTGCATATTCATCATAAGTACAAATAAGAAAGTATGTTTGCATTTAAAGTGTATGGGAGACATAACTTAGACTAATTTTAGGAACTTTTAGAAAGTCAAATAGAACTAAAATTCAGGTTCAGCCTTTAATTCTGTCTAAAGTTTTTAATTAAAAGTGGAGTTAATATCTGAAATTCAGGTAATGCCTGAAATCTAAAATTGCTGACAACGGAGACAGAATTACTCCTATTGTTATGATTGTAATAGGCACAATATCTCACCCGTTCCCTGTGATCTTATATCATTATCCCTAATGATCTTTTCAGAGTGCAAAACATCGCTCCTATAGTCACAGAAATGTAGAAAAATATTTCATAAGATAAAATAAGATAAAATCTACAATAATTAAGAAAATGACCTGTCCTCCTTTCATAATGTAAGTGGAATTACAGTAAAATTGCTGGATGGGAGGACAAGTAGTTTATCCATCTGCAATTGCATTAATTTTATTTTTCTCCACACGTCTTTTATTTTACTACTTTCTTCAACACTTAACCCAAAGCACATGCACATACGTCCTCACTCCAAATTAATACAACAAGTGATTCTATTGCCTCACTGCTGAAACTGCTAACGTCCTGTCTTAGGAATAGCTGTTTCCCTTTTATGCTCTTACTCTGCTCTGACAAACTCCCCTCCTCCCCTCTCTAAAAACATTTTTTACACTGCAGTATATACGTCACTCAGATTTTTATAGCTGGATAAAAATGTTCATGAACAATATGGAAGAATTTTGTAGCTAACACTACAAAGAAATTGAATATGTTCTGAATAGAACTGAAATATTTTTAAGCTTTCTAGTTTCATATAGTGTAAAAGTACATCATCTCCTATTGATAAATACAGTACTAACTTTTTTAATCTGCATGGATGAAAAACAGGGTTATGGTTAAAATATATAGTTAGGAGTGAGCTTTGGTATGCTCATATTTTCTTATCATTTCACTGACTGTGACACCCACGATATATCTTCACACTAAGCTTAGGAAAAGTAAAGTTTGAGATATTTGCTTGTAAAATGAGCTGTGGTGTAGTTTGTTCCAATAAGCTTGACCAAAGCAGACTTCATGAAATGAGTGTTTGAGTTCATGCTAAAATACCCAGGCTGCTTGAGATTTATACTGTCAACATGAATAAATATGAATGGCAACTGGGCTTAGGCTTGACAGCAAACCTAGGAAATGTTCCACTGACAGTTTTGACATGGTTAACAAAATAACACAGCTGTGGTAAATTAAATGTAAACACTCAGCTTTTTGCTGATTTTATTTTGCTTATATTTGGCTTACCTTAAAAAACACAAAAATTCAGAAATAAAAAGATGAAATTTTTGCAGGAGGAGAACAGCAACATCATGATATAAGGAAGGAGGAAGGGAGGAACAGAATGTAAGAATATTTAAAAAAATAATAATAACTTAATATAAAGTGATTAAATGAGAACCATATTTAATATCAATTCAGTAACAGTTGCAAGTTATTTCCTCAGTAAAGCTCTTCAGACTTGCAGAAAACTGCCTGAAAGGGGTTTGTGGTGAGGTGACTGTTAGTTTTTTCTCCCAATTAACTAGTGATAGGATGAGAGGAAATGGACTCAAATTGTGCCAGGGGAGGTTTAGAGTAGATATTAGGAAAAATTTCTTCACTGAGAGAGTGGTCAAACATTGGAACAGGCTGCCCAGGGAGGTGGTGGAGCTGTTATCACTGGAAGTGTTCAAAAAACATGTAGACATGGCACTTTGGGACATGGTTTAGCGGGCATGGTGTTGTTGGGCTGACGGTTGGACTTGGTGGTCTTAAAGGTCTTTTTGAACCTTAATGATTCTGTGATTCAGTGAAAATATCATGTGAGGAGTTTTCCAGATATTTCCTCCTCAAATCCAGTCTAACTGGATAACTCCAGTCTAACTCCAGTCAGCTTGAGGCCATTTCCTCCCGTCCTATCACTAGTTACTTGGGAGAAGAGACCAACACCCACCTCACTACAACCTCCTTTCAGGTAATTGTAGAGAGCGATAAGGTCTCCCCTCAGCCTCCTCTTCTCCAGACTAAACAACCCCAGTTCCCTCATCCGACCCTCATAAGACGTCTGCTCCAGCCCCCTCACCAGCTTTGTTGCCCTTCTCTGAACACGCTCCAGCACCTCAATGTCCTTCTTGTAGTGAGGGGCCCAAAACTGAACACAGTATTCAAGGTGTGGCATCATTTTGAACTACTTCAACACATTCTCAGGAGGTAAAGGACTACAGCAGTTGGAAACAGACGTCATAAATTATCAGCAGGTTCTGTCATTATGACAAAATTAAGATTATAAATTTCCTAACAGATATTTGACATGCACAAAAAAACCTAGCAAAAATAATAATTAAAAAATGCCCCAAATCTAAAACCAAAACCCAACTATGTCCCAACTCTCGAACACAAATTGTTATTATTTTCAAAGTTGTTTCAAAATGCAATAGGTAAAAAGGTAAGTGTGAACACTGGCAAACTTTTGAAACCTGTATTCTAAAGAATATATTTGAAACCTATATTATAAAGAATATATTCTAAAAAATACATTTATGCAGGTAGTAAAGATACTTTTATGCTTGAAATACACTGAATGTAAAAATTAGAATATGATGGTGACAAAAAAAATAAGATGCAATCATGTAAAATTTCATTTTTTAAAATTCCTCCTATGTAAAATTAACAGAACCAAGACCTAGTTTTCTGATCTGTCTAAATTTAACAATAAGCTTATATATTTAATTTCTCCTCACAATTTTGGAAAACAGCTTTGTCTTTTTTTCTTTTTTGAAGGAGCCCTTTTGCTTTTTTTTTCTCCTTCTTAATGTAGAACAATATGTGGTGTGAATATGGCTGACATCCATCAGAAAGGCTGTCATTCTAACATTGATGTTTTCCACAGTGTTTCTGTCACTGTGGATTAGAAAAATATCAGCAAGTATAATTCATAAGACTTGAACTCTGGTTAAATTATCCCTAATTCATATTTCACTGTTATTTTAGCCTGTTGTTAAATTTAAACTGATTATTTTGTAGCTCATCTTTTTGAAGGGCAAAATCAAGAGTCACAATTGCAATTCTCTTATCCCACATGCTATTTAAGCTAACAACATGAACTAGGTTTTAATGTAGTCCATCAAATAGATTTTTTGCTGTTACTAGTAAAAAACCCACAGGGTTTGTACTGACTTGACAGGGAGCATCTCAGCGCTATTTGTCTTTCTCTTGGCCTAAACTGTTTTTAGCATGCTTATGCTATAAAAACAATTATCTAGCAGCTACTGCCTAACAGGTCTGGTTTAGCTCTCTGAATACTATGCATGGCAAAAAAAACCCTAATAAACCAGGGCATTCACTGTCTAACAAACAACAGCCCTTCATGTGCAACTTTCAAATTTCACTTTGTAACAAATGAAAAGGAAGCAGGTGAAGATACAAAAAAAAATAATTGTGCCTTGGTAAAGTGCTGTAAACCGTCTTCTTACTTCATTGTCAATGAGGCCAATATGTTTTGCTAAGCTAAAGCAGAGGGATTCAGAAAACTAATGTTGTTGTATACAGTACAGAAAATCTGGGGGTTTTTTTAGGTATTAGCTGAGACTGAAAGAATTAAATTCACCATTCTTATATTGGCAAAATATCTAGGGCATTTGAAGCACAATAATTTTAGAACACATATAATGAAGAATTGCCATATGATTTCACTCCACCTGTCAAACAGGTAATTTGCAGATCTACAATCTACAAATCTACATATGTATTTTATTTTATTTGTTGGGGGGGTATTTAATAGCAGATAACAACTTGCTTTCCCTTACCGTCTGGAATTTTATCATGTGTATCATTCCTTCTGTGTTTTAAAACTAACACAAAGATTTTCTGAAAAAGGTCAAGACAAAACTGCAGAATTTGTGTCACTACAAGCAACAGTAAACATCTGAGTAATGGAAGCAATAAAACGTACAAAATGAGGTTTTGTTATTCAGACAAAGCAATACAGAAAATCTTGCAATGTTTATAACAATATGAAAATGCTTTCATGATGGTAATTCTTTAAGTTCAAGAACTGACATTTAATGTTTTAGAACATCAAATTGTGATGGTTGCCAGCTTTAGCAGAAAATGCTAAATTAATCCACCCAGTGTTTATTCTGGTAAGATGAGACACTGTAGGTATTTAGTACAGGAAAATTTAAAGACACTTTCTTTTTTTAAAAAACAAATAGACAAAGATATCACGGTTTGTGTTGAAGGACCTTGCACAGAAAAAGTTCTTCTCTATTTTCTATCTAGTTGATATTAACTGAACCAGTTTTCCAGTGTGAGAAAAAGTGTTTTCTGTCACTTAAATATGCATATATATATATTAAAAAAAAAAAAGAATCTCTGTTTTGCTTAAGCCCATCAGAAATCACTAGCTTCCTCTAGCTATGGTTTTCCTACACAAATCTCTAAATAAAATAAGTCTACTGATCTGGGCTTATCTTTTCCTCCTCAGAGGTTGCAAACTGCTATCTCCTTTTAAGAAAGGTTGTTAGCCATGGACAAACCAACCCTATGTTACTAGTCCTGTGAAGATCAGGTCATAATAAGACCTGAGAAAAAGACTGGTCTGGAGCAAGATGCAAGTAAACCTAAAATTCAGCCTGCAACTTGATTTCTGTGCATTCATTTCATACCTGAGACAAAATAGACCAAATGTGATACCATAAAAAGTTATAAACTATATTTCCAGCTGTTTATGGGTGAGAAACATTGCTCAAGTGTCTGATCTGATATAAAAACAATGAAAGGAAAACAATTTTTAAATCTTTAGGAGAAAAGCTGTAGAAAAAATTCCTTTTGGGGAGTGGAAGGGAATTAAGCCATGAAAATACAAAGATTTTTTAGTATATTCAAAATGTAAACATAAAATTAAAAGATCTCCTTACCTAATGTCAAAATAAATTACCAACAAGTCATAGCATTGTCCAAAACCTAAGTGATTAGTTTGCACAACATCCTACAAGATATTCAAGGATCATTTTCTTTACTAGATTTGAGAGATATAATGGAGTTCAAACTAAGAAATCCTTATTCTCATTTCTGTGCAGTTATTCACAAGAATATTTCCTATGCTGGGGGGAGGGGGCAGGTGGTTTTAGCTACCTGCCAGGTTAAACCATGACAGTCCTTTCTGGTGCCCAACATGGAGCACAACACATTGAGATAACGACAAATCTGACCAGAGCACGTTAGAACAAATTTGTTATAAGCATTCATTTTATTAGTTTGATAGTTGCTGGTAACAATGTCGATTTATTTGCTTTCCAAGTTGTAGTGCTTGTTCTCAGAGTTGTGTTATGTAACATTTTACTTACTGTATATGTTCTCCATTGTGCTATTTATCATCTCTGCAAACTAGGTCAAGGTTATAACTGTGTTGTAGATTGTAACAGTGGCTTATGATGTGATAAAATGGCTGGTTGTGACATTAATCTGGCATTTGTACTCAACGTTGCCATCACCTCTGTACTTTGGGACTCATGTCTCAGAAACTATTAATAATTTCACTATTTACTTTTCCTCCTTGCAGAGACAATTTACAGGAGAGACAACTTCCTTCACCTTCCCCTTCTCCTCCAGGCTAGTTATAATAGCTCTTGAGAATTTTGAATATCCTTGGGATGTTCAGACTGGTGTGTTCCTGTTGCTCCTATTCCTGAATGTGTTTCAGGTCTTGTTTAAAGTTAAACAATTATTTAACAATATCACGCCAGCAACAGGCACTGTGGCTACTCCAAATGCTGTGACAGGCCCTGTGGCTACTCAAACCCCAGCAACAGTCACTGCAGCCACTCCAACACCAGAGACAGGCACTGTGACCACTGAAGCCGTGGCAACAGGCACTGTGACTACTCAAACCCCAATAAACACTGCAGATGAACCAGAGAATGAACCTGTGCCAGTATCAGTTATCTCTATACAGAAGAAGAAATGGACATGAAAATCAGCTTATTTAGTAAGGGATGATGAAGAAGGGCCATCAGGAGAACCAGAGGAGGAAGAGACAGAACTGGAGATAGCCACCCAATCCCTATCCCTGAGTGAGATATGCAAAAAGACTTGAACCATCATCCAGGCAAGTACATTGTCACCTAACTGCTCCAATGCTGGGTTAAAGGGGCCACTAGCCTGGAATTAGAGGGTAGGGAAGCCAAGCAGCTGGGATCCTTGTCTTAGGAAGGGAGCATTGACAAGGTGATTGGAAAACTGACACAAATGCTCAGCCTCTGGAGGCGACTCCTGTCTGGTTTGAAAGAAAGATATCCCTTCAAGGAATATGTTAGATGTCACCCAGGCAAGAAGACCACCATGGAGAGAGGTATCCAGTACCTGAGGGAATTAGCCATGGTGGAGGTGATTTATAATGACCAGACAACAGAGATCCAGATGAAGTCCAGTGCACAAGACCTATGTGGCGGAAGTTTGTACAGAGTGCACCATCATCGTATGCCAAGTCATTAGCAGTAATGGCCTGGAAAGATGAAGATGGACCAACGTGGATGAATTGGCTGATTAACTCTGACAATACAAAGAGTCTTTCTTCCTCCCTACAGGCCTGCATCTCAGCTATGGAGAAACTGACAGACATCATAGCTGAGAAACTGTCTCAGGAGTTCCAGTGATTCAGAGGATATGTTCTACGCTCCACCTGTACAAACCAATATCTCATCTGTTAGTATTAAGCATACTTTTGCTCAGGAGAGAAGATATACAGGGTACACACCTCGGGACACCCTGTGGTTTTATCTGTGTAAGCACAGACAGGACATGAGGAAGTGGGATGGAAAATCTGCCTCGACCCTAGAGGCATGGGTACATGAGTTGCAAGGAGAAACAATTACAAAAGGGAGTTCTTTGAGTAAAATTGCTGCTCCAGTTTCCAGTGAGCAGTTTCCCCGATAAGGCAGAAGGGCTGGTCTGACTTCCAGTTATAATAAAAGGACTTCTGATTTGTATTCACAAAAACTGAGTAATGGATACTATGACCAGGACTAGAGGGGCCCTGCCTCCAGGCAGGTGGAGGAAAGGGACAACTGAGTTTAATTGGACTGTGTGGATTTGATGGCCTGGCACATCAGACCCATAGGAGTGTAAAGGATTTAGTGGACATGGGTGCAACACTATACCCTAATGCCATCAAGCTATAAAGGGACAGAACCCATCTGTATTTCTGGAGTGACAGGGGGATCCCAACAGCTGACTGTGCTGGAGGCCGAAGTGAGCCTAACTGGGAGTGAGTGGCAGAAGCACCCCATTGTGACTGGCCCAGAGGCTCCGTGCTTCCTGGGCATAGACTACCTCAGGAGAGGGTATTTCAAGGACCCAAAAGGGTACCGGTGGGCTTTTGGTATAGCTGCCTTGGAGACGGAAGAAATTAAACAGCTGTCTACCTTATCTGGTCTCTCAGAGGACCCTTCTGTTGTGGGGCTGCTGAGGGTTGAAGACCGACAGGTGTCGATTGCTACCACAACAGTGCACCAGCAACAATATTGCATCAGCCAAGATTCCCTGATCCCCATCCATAAGCTGATTCATTGGCTGGAAAGCCAAGGAGTGATCAGCAAGACTCGCTCACCCTTTAACAGTCCCACATTGCCAGTGCAAAAGTGTAATGGAGAGTGGAGACTGACAGTAGACTATCGTGGCCTGAATGAAGTCAAGCCGCCACTTAGTGCTGCCATGCCATCACGCCGCCACTGAGTGCTGCCATGCCAGACATGCTGGAACTTCAATATGAACTGGATTCAAAGGCAGCCAGGTGGTACGCCACCATTGATATTGCTAACGTGTTTTTCTCAATCCCTTTGGCGGCAGAGTGCAGGCCACAGTTTGCTTTCACTTGGAGGGGCGTCCAATACACCTGGAATCGACTGCCCCAGGGGTGGAAACACAGCCCTACCATTTGCCATGGGCTGATACAAACTGCACTGGAACAGGGTGAAGCTCCAGAGCACCTGCAATACATTGATGACATCATTGTATGGGGCAACACAGCAGAAGTTTTTGAGAAAGGGAAGAAAATAATCCAAATGCTTCTGAAATCCGGTTGCCATAAAACGAAGTAAGGTCAAGGGACCTGTACAGGAGTTCCAGTTTTTCAGAAAAAAATGGCAAGATGGACGTTGTCAGATCCCAACGGATGTGATCAACAAAATAACAGCTATGTCTCCACCAACTAGCAAAAAGGAAACACAAGCTTTC
The DNA here is from genome assembly GCF_000687285.1 of Phaethon lepturus. Taxonomy (NCBI): domain Eukaryota; kingdom Metazoa; phylum Chordata; class Aves; order Phaethontiformes; family Phaethontidae; genus Phaethon; species Phaethon lepturus. Next base: position 18,853 of record NW_010509726.1, read on the forward strand.
TTAGGTGTTGTGGGTTTCTGGAGAATGCACATTCCAAATTACAGTCTGATTGTAAGCCCTCTCTATCAAGTGACCCGGAAGAAGAACGATTTTAAATGGGGCCCTGAGCAACGACAAACCTTTGAACAAATCAAACAGGAGATAGTTCCTGCCCGTAGCCTTTGGGCCAGTTTGAGCAGGACAACATGTTAAAAATGTGCTCTACATGGCAGCTGGGGAGAATGGCCCTACCAGTCCTACCTGGACTCTTTAGCAGAAAGTATGACGGGAGACTCGAGGTTGACCCTTAGAGTTTTGGAGTTGAGTATATAGAGGATCTGAGGCTCGATATACTCCAACTCAAAAAAAGCTATTGACAGAATATGAAGGAGTTCGAGCTGCCTCAGAAGTGGTTGGTACTGAAGCACAGCTCCTCCTGGCACCTCGACTGCCGGTGCTGTGCTGAATGTCCAAAGGGAGGGTCGCCTCTACACACCATGCGACTGATGCTACATTGAGTAAGTGGGTTGCACTGATCACACAGTGGGCTCAAGTAGGAAATCCTAGTCACCCAGGAATCTTGGAAGTGATCATGGACTGCCCAGAAGGCACAGATTGGGGAACTGTTACCAGAGGACGAGGTGACGAGTGCTGAAGAGATCCCACTGTATAACAGACTGCCAGAAAATTAGAAGCAATATGCCCAAACAGGGCATAAAAACTGATGGCTCCTGTCATATTGTATAAAAGCATTGGAGGTGGAAAGCTGCTGTATGGAGCCCTATACGATGAGTCACAGTAGCTGCAGAAGGACAAGGTGAATTGAGTCAGTTTCCAGAGATGAAAGACATCCTGCTGGCTTTAGATCACAGAATCACAGAATCACTAAAGTTGGAAAGGACCTTTAAGATCATCAAGTCCAACCGTTAATCTAGTGCCACCGTGTCCCCTAAACCATGTCCGGAAGCACCACATCCACATGTTTTTTGAACACTTCCAGAGACGGTGACTCCACCATCTCCCTGGGCAGCCTGTGCCAATGCTTGACCACCCTCTCACTGAAGAAATTTTTCCTAATATCCAATCTAAACCTCCCCTGGCACAAATTGAGGCCATTTCCTCTCGTCCCATACCTGGTTACTTGGGAGAAGAGACCAACACCCCATACCTGGTTACTTGGGAGAAGAGACCAACACCC
>NW_010509727.1:0-6254 GCF_000687285.1 Phaethon lepturus
CCCCAGTATTGTCAGAGTTTTCTGTGCTCTGCAGAGAACATTGGAGTTAAGGTATGAGAAACACAGGACAGAGTAAGAGAGATCTGACATCTGATTTGGTGGAGATTAAGAGGGAAAGGAAATATGGTTATTGATTTGTCTATGAATACCTTTTTTTTAAACTTACCTGCTGGGATCTTGTTTCATGTTCCAAATACACACAGCATTCCTCCCCACCAGGAAAGCATTGTTATCCCTGTTGTACAGGTAAGGACTATGTGTCAGAGCAGACTCTCCAGCCTGTACTACCCAGGCTTGAATTTTTGCTCTGTTGAGAGTTGCAGAGCCCTTTCACTTGTGTCTATTCATTTGAAATGCCCTCAGAAAGAACAGTAACGCTTTCAGAAAGTCAATTACAGGCAGAAAATAATTGGACCCAGAAAGCTTGTCTGGATAATTCAACGGTGATTTAAAGGAGTGAGGAAGAAGAGAGGCTGGGCAGTGGGTATTCTTCATTTGTCCATGAGCACGCAGTGTGGTATGGGGGTTTGGCATGCTGGTGTGGCAAATGCAATGAAATCCTAATTCCTTCTTCCACTGGCTCTGCTTTTAGCCTGTGTGCAGCTCAACTGGGGAGAAAACCCAGGGTTTTCTCTTGACACCCCGTCTTCATATCCTAAATACTCCACTCTAGGTGGGAAGCCAGACCCGCTGCTTGTGAAGGGTGGATAGGCAGTGTCCATACTGGAAAACTCAGCAGTTGGCACCCCTGAGTTTCATTCCCAGCACTGCCTCAAACTCCTCCAGCTGGTTACTCATATCTTTTGTACCTGTGGAGGGCCCTGGGCAAAGTGAGGCCCTTCTGGGAAGGGAACCCTTTCCTGGACCCCAAGGAAAGGGGTAGCGTGAACACTGGAGAGCCTAACCCGCTCGCTTGTCTCCAGAGAAGTGTAAGAGCTTCTAGTAATAGTTCTCTCTTACTGTGATTTGATTTTTTTTTTTCTTCCCTCGTTGCCAAGGTTACACTTCAGTTCTGTTTAGCAAAGAAGCCCCATATGTAAGCTTGACCTTGGGGACTTCTGTGTTGATAACAATGGCTTGTTTCTGTGCATTGTGTTCAGCTGCCACTGTAAGGGATGGAGTCAAACTGAAGACAAGGGGTTTGGAGAGAGGTCCTGCTTCACATTAAAATCTGCAGTCAGTTTGAGTTGCATCTTTTAATTTATGAACTTTGTTGGTAAACTCGGCGGGCCTTAACACATTGTGAAACTGAAGACCACATATTCACTCCACAGAACCCAGCCGGTGTCTGTTCTTGCTAATGCCTTATGCTTTTTTGAGGGCCATAAGGCAAGCAGATACATGCTTAGGTTAGATTATTCTTGTTGTATGCTGTTGGGCCCAGAAATAACTTTGATTTTACACATTAAATAATCATGTATTGAATTAAGAAGCAAACACTTCATGTACCTTTTTTCCTGTTACAAAACCATAGCAACAAAAGGTACCACATTTATGCTACTCACTTTCGTAATGGCCATTCTTGCTTGGGGTTTGTTCTTACAAGGTGTTGAGTGCTCTGGCTGTAGTCCAGCAAGATATAAGCATGTAATTTAACTTTAAGGATGTAAGTAGTCCCACTTTATTGAAACCATTTAAGTGATGAAAGGTACGCAGGTGGATAAGTGCTTTGCTGGATGGAAGCCAGAACGCACAGAATCTTCCAAGATCTAATCCTTAATTATTAAACTGATTTAGAGCAGTTCTTGTATCCAAGGCAACAATGACAATGAGATGATCGGGTACTAAACTCTCTATACATCTAAGAGAAATGTAGTTAGCTAAATTATGCTCAGATATGGGTGGACATGGTGTATTGTAGTCAGTTCTTCTCAAAGAGGCAAAATCTGGCTCGATAATTGTGTATTGATGAATACAAAGGGAGTAAATTAGTCACACTATGAGTCCTATATGTAAATGTTTATGGGGTCTTCTTGTTTCCTTACTAACTGACTTCAAAACCGGTCTCCATATTACCTCTACTTCCCTCAGTCATTAGGTAATTTGTCCAGAAGGTTAGCAGGTCTTTTTCATCAGATATATGTTGCTCACCCTCATGTATTATTTGATAGTATTTGAAATACGTACTTCTTTTGTTTCTTCTTCCTGGATTTCATTTAAATGGCAAAGGATATTTTCTAACTCTTATACTCCAAGATTTCATTTATCTGTAATACGCTAAACTATTAAATAATCCAAAACTCTTAAAATATTGGAAGAAAAGTAAAAGACCCTCCTCCTCCTTGTTTTATTTCTGTTTAAAGAAGCTCTTGATTCTGGAGACTGTCTCATGTTTGGTTTTTTTTTTTAGGTACCTAAAACTAGGATATCTGACATCATAGTTCAGACAAACCAGTTCAGACTGAATCAGTTCTTCAGTATCTTCATCCAAGTACTCAACTGCTTTACAACAGCTGAAACATAGTTCATAACAATGGCCTAGGTAGAGAAGAATCCATCCCAGGGTCTTTCATAGGGAAGGAAAGATGGGTAAAAAATTGAGATTCTTCAGAGTCCTGTGTGTTTTTGCATGGTCTTTCCACCTAACCATCAGTAAGATGAAGAATAATCAAGTTTAGGGTGAATACATAACAAGAATTTACTGTATCTCCTGAGTTTTTTGTAGTGTCAATTAATTGTTGATTTATGTCAGTAATGGGTCATTTGTAATCATACCCTATGATCTGTGTTTATTACCAGTTTACCTTGATACTGTTTTGTATCTTGTGTGACTACATATGCTGCAGAAATAACAGCCTTTTTTTAAACTAGCAGTGAAGAGAGCAATCTGTTTCTAGTCAGACTGCCTTCTTGTGACGTTCTGGGCTTTCAGGACACAGGAGAAATGTGAACTTTAGAGTACCCAACCTGTGATGCCACAGGGGAGTCCACAGTTTGAAAAACCTGGGCATCAGTTAAAGCAGTGCAGGGAGTATCAGACTACAGGCTTCTGGAAAACTCGAGATGGCAAAGGTGTGATGAGTTCTTCATCATGCGAAGATAAGCACAAAGGTAAAGCTACTCTTTCATGTTGGTGGTCCTGTATCACCCTAATTTCAAATTCATTTTTGGCTTAAGAGAAGGTATTACCACAAAACTTCTACACACTATCTTCACTTTTGTAGCGCTTATTTAGTGAGTAAAGCCTGGAGTCCTCATTCTCCGCTGCGTTACATACGGAGCAATGATTTCTATCGCTACAGGGAAAAGGCATTTAACCCACACTGGTATCAGCTTTGCCACAGAGATAAATGGTGACGCCGTTCAGTGTCGTGGACGAGGAGGCTAGTTTCCTGTGTCTTGCTCTCTGCATTGGTTCTGCCTGTTTATTAGAAACTTTTGCAAGAACTGCCTCCCACTTGGAACTGCTGCAAACTTGATTGCACACAGGTTTCACCGATGAGGGGGGACCATTAGCAAATTTAAGGAGCAGATGCATATAAAGTAGTTCTTCCTGGGGGCTAGTGCAATTACAGCTGAATTATGTGAAGCTGGTGTGTTGTTATTTATCTCTAGCTAATGTCTTGATTTGGTCTGTGCTTAAAATGTTTTGTTAGATTAGCTGTCAGCTAGAAATACGCTAAAAACCAAAACAACCTCCCATGTCATTAATGAAGGGAGCTATGTTGGCAAAAGTTCTTAAATGGACACTGCTATATTTGCAAGGGGAGGGAGGAAAGATCCTTTAGGTATCATCTGGTCCATCTGGGGAGCTGGCAGAAGAATTAGAGGTGTAGATTACATGTGTATAAGCTTCCAGTTTGGCAGCAGATTGGACTGGTAAAGCTCAGATGTTTGTCAATGTAGGCTCTTCCACAGTTATTTATTATCTGATGGAAAAATTGCATGTGATCTTTGCAGGGTGTTTTGCAAGTTAGCAGTTTTAGGACTGTTCTGTCCATCGTCGTGTGTCTCACGCCATCGACCTGTCCGATGCACTGCTGATACCGCGGGGCCGCAAGGTTTTCTCTTCCCGGCGCCGCGCAATGCTCGTGCTGCTGATTCCTGCTCCCACCGCTTACCACCAACCTCAGCTTGTCAACAGCTAGAAACCCATACCCAAAATAACAAGGCTGGTTTAGACATCACATTCAAAACCCAGTGGTTCCTTTTGTCTGACTCTTACATTTTGAGCTCTTGGTGCTCATTTTTCAAGCTTTTATCCAGGCTGGCTATTGCTGACGGAGGTTGGGGCCCAGGGTAAGATCCTCAGACTGTGGAGCTGTTTCCATTGCGCATCACTGGGAAGCTCCAAAAATAGAGACTGGTAACAGGAAAGAGAATTGGCCAAAAAAAAGTCTTCTGCTATGGAAAGTAGTGGGTATAATGTAAGCTGAAGTTACTTCCCTGGTGGAAGTATGAGATAAGCAGCCATTTTTTCCTGTTTTTTTAGGTATTACACTGTTTTTCGTAACTGATTAATAACTAAGCATGGTTTCAGGAGTAAACTGTGCCTCCTACGCTCAGGATCCAAGCATTTTTGGTGCTATGTTCTCCATACTCTGAGTGCTTAAAAGTCCTTAAAATTAATAAAATTTAAATGTTTAAAAGAAGAAATAAATTCCTTATTTTAAAACTTCAGAGCTTATTGGAAGAAGAGCAAGTAAAGGAAAACAATGTCCTCTGAATTTGAATTGCTTTACATGCAACTTGGGCTAAGTTGATGTGAAATGCTAAGCATAGAAGCTATAGCTAAGAAAAGTATTAGAGGAAATAGATGCTTGGTGTGTATACATACCCTACTAGTTTGACCAATAATACCAAAATGAGTAAAAATGACCTGAGATATCAAGCTGGTGATCTAGAAAACAAGCCAAGGATAAGACACATCAGACTTGGGTTTTTTAACTCCTCTAACAGGCAAATGGATTGACGTAGATACCTGTTGCTGAAAAGTCACCTTGACGCCAGCAAAAATTATGTAAAAACCAAAGAGTGGTCCTAGAGACAAGGAGCCTAGAGACCTATCTGCAAAAGCTGCAGGAGTAATGTTGCCTTCTGGCACCATGTCTTGTTCGACCAGCACCACGGTCACTTTGCCTCGTGCTTTGCCTTCCTATGGAGTCACCTGGCCACCGCTGCACCAGCCTGCCCGCTGCTGAGGTGTCTTGGCTAGAAAACGTGTCAGGAAACGCGATGTCGTAACACGTGCTGGCGAAAGCTGCTCGTCTCTTCCAAGTGCTAAAGGTCAGCGGCAAAGAGGTGTTAGTCTTGGACTGCCACAAAACTGCAAGTTGTGTTGAAACACGAAGCAGGGATTTATCAGGGAGGAAAAACTGGCAGCGTTTAGGTAAAAATGGTAAAAACGGTCAGAACCGGTGGCTGCTGTGTTATACCAGCACGTGAACTGTGGCTAGGGGCACTTTCTGCTGAGGCTATGGAGAAAGCATATAACTAGATGGGAGCATTTCTCTGCCAGTAGGTTCTTGCTTTGACCAGGGAGCAGAAAGCTACTGAAAATTTGAACTTTGGATGCTAGGGATCTCTGACATGTTGTCAAGAGGCTAAGTAGCCTTTATCTTTGCTACTACCCTAAAGCAAAACTCCAGTGACTGGCTGCCAAAGGGTGGTTTCCAGGGACTGATTTCTGTTTGTCCTGCCCACCAGCCCCATGGGGCTAAGCACACGCTGTCACAGCCCCACTGGGCAGCAGTGTGACTTTTGTCAGCTTGCTCAGCTGGTTTTGTGTGTCTCTGCTCTTTAATAATAATGAAAAAATGTATCTGTGAAGTGGTCTGAAAGAAAAGCCAGGGAATTTTCCTGCCTTTCTACTTTCCTTCCTATCAAAAGCAGCTGAACTGGAGCAGCTCACAGACTGGTAACCCTTGCTGAGGGAACAAGGGGGGAAAGATGGGACGAAGTGGCCTCCTCTTAGAGCCCTGCTTTTGGTACCACGGTGATTTCTTTCCCAAGCAGAAAGAATAGTGAGGACAAAGTCATGTAGGATGAAGGGGTGAAAGAGGCTCAGAAGAGGGAAGTACCCAAGAGGGCTCCTGGCACAGTGGAAAACAGACAAAACAGGGAGTGTGGAAATAAAGGATCCTTCCCGGTGGGATGGGCATGAGGAGTGAGGAGCCACCGGTGTGCTGGAGCAAGGAGGGCTGGACGTCGGAGTCGGGGATGCACATGGGGAGACGTTGCACTCACACAGTCTTCAGCAAAGCTCGGGGATGCACATGGGGAGACGTTGCACTCACACAGTCTTCAGCAAAGCT
>NW_010509728.1:0-2257 GCF_000687285.1 Phaethon lepturus
ACCTGGCAGCCCCCTGCCCCCACGCCTGGGCATGGACACCGCAACAGAGTAAGTGATGGGTGTGGAGGAAATTATGTATAAAATCTATTTTAACTCTACTGTAGAGCATTCCTTACAAATACTCTCTGGTCCCATGCTTCAATGTCTATGTTTGGTGTTTATCAGTGCATTGCTCTGTGCAAAGTCTGGGGCACCATGTTCTCCCATCGCTTTTCCAGGGATTGGGGGGAAGAAAAAGACTATATCCCTCTGTAACTCTGCAGAAAATGAGACACTGCAGCTATTCCAGCCCCAGCAATGAGCACTGTGGCCACTCAGTCCCCTGTGGCAGGCACTGCAGCTACTCCAACCCCTGTGGGGCGCACTGCAGCTATTCCTACCTCAACAACGGGCCCTGTGGTTACTCAAACCCTGGCGAGAGACACTGCAGATGAACCAGAGAACCAAGCTGTGCCAGTGTCAGTTGCCCTTGTACACAAGAAGAAATAGACACAAAAGTCAGCTCATTTAGTGAAGGATGAGACCTGGAGGAGGAAGAGGCAGAACCAGAAATAGCCACCCAGTCCCTGTCCCTGAGTGAGCTGCGAGATATGTGAAAAGACTTCAGCCATCTGCTGCTCTGATGCTGGGATACCAGGGCCAGTAGCCAGGAATTAGAAGGTAGGGGGGCCAAGCAGCTAGGATCCCTGTCTAGGGAAGGGGGTATTGACAAGGCAATTGGGAAAAAGACATAAGCTCTCAGTCTCTGGAGGCGACTCCTATGTGGCGTGAAGGAAAGGTATCCCTACAAGGTAGATGTTGTATGTCACACAGGCAAATGGACCACCATGGAGAGAAGTATCCAGTAATTGACAGAATTAGCCATGGTGGAGGTGATTTATAATGACTCAGACAACACAGATCTAGATGAAGTCCAGTGCACATGATCCATGTGATGGAAGTTTGTACAGAGGGCACCATTGTTCCATGCCAACTCATTAACAGTAATGACCTGGAAAGACAGAGACAGACTAACAGTGGATGAATTGGCTGGTCAACTCCGGCAATACGAAGAAAATTTCTCATCCTCCCATACAGGCCTGCATCTCAGCTGTGGAGAAACTGCCAGACATGATAGCCGCAAAACTGTCCCAGGAATTTCAGTGATTCAAAGACGGATATGGTCTACTCCCCACCTGTACGGACGAGTGTCTCAGCTGTTAAGAGTAAGTGTTCTTCTGCTCAAGAGAGAGGATATAGGGGGTACACACCTCGGCCACCCTGTGGTTTTGTCTATGTGACCATGGAGAGGACATGAGGAAGTGGGATGGAAAATCTACCTTGACCTTAGAGGCCCAGGTACATGAGTTGCAAGGAGAAACAATCAAAAAAGGGAGTTCTTCCAGGAAAATTGCTGCTCTGGTTTCCAGCGGGCAGTTCCCCAGAGAAAGCAGAAGGGCTGGTCTCACATCTGATCTTAATAGAGGGGCTTCGGATTTGTATTTACAAGTGAGTAACGAATACTATGACCAGGGCTGGAGGGCCCTGCCTCCAGCCAGGTGGAGGAGAGGGATAACAGAGTTTACTGGATTGTGTGGATTTGATGGCCTGGCATGTCAGACCCACAGAAGTATAAGGCTCTAGTGGACATCACTGCACAGTGTACCCTAATGACATCGAGCTATAAAGGGGCAGAACCCATCCGGAGTGACAGGGGGATCCCAGCAGCTGACTGTACTGGAGGCTGAAGTGAGTCTAACTGGGAATGAGTGGCAGAAGCACCCCATTGTGACCAGCCCAGAGGCTCCGTGCATCCTGGGCATAGACTACCTCAGCAGAGGGTATTTCAAGGACCCAAAAGGGTACCGGTGGGCTTTTGGTATAGCTGCTTTGGAGACAGAAGAAATTAAACAGCTGTCCACCTTGCCTGGTCTCTCAGAGGACCCTTCTGTTGTGGGGCTAAGGTTGAAGAACAACAGGTGCTGATCGCTACCACAACAGTGCACCAGCGGCAATATCGCACCAACAGAGACTCCCTGATCCCCATCCATAAGCTGATTCGTTAGCTGGAGAGCCAAGGAGTGATCAGCAAGACTCGCTCACCCTTTAACAGCCCCATATGGCCAGTGCGAAAGTCTAATGGAGAGTGGAGATTGACAGTAGACTATCGTGGCCTGAATGAAGTCACACTGCCACCAAGTGCTGCTGTGCCAGACATACTAGAACTTCAATATGAACTGGAGTCAAAGGCAGCCAAGTGGTACGCCACCATTGGCAT
>NW_010509728.1:2754-3201 GCF_000687285.1 Phaethon lepturus
GATGTGATCAACAAAATAACAGCTATGTCTCCGCCAACTAGCAAAAAAGAAACACAAGCTTTTTGGGCGTTGTGGGTTTCTGGAGAATGCATATTCCAAATTATAGTCTGATTGTAAGCCCTCTCTATCAAGCGACCCAGAAGAAGAATGATTTTAAATGGGGCCCTGAGCAATGACAAGCCTTTGAACAAATTAAACAGGAAATACTTTATGCAGTAGCCCTTGGGCCAGTCCGGGCAGGACAAGATGTTAAAAATGTGCTCTATGTCACAGCCAGGGAGAATGGCCCTACCTGGAGTCTCTGGTAGAAAGCACCAAGGGAGACTTGAGGTCGAACTCTAGGGTTTTGGAGTCAGGGATACAGAGGATCTGAGTCCTGCTATACTCCAACTGAAAAAAAGATATTGGCAGCATATGAAGGAGTTCGAGCTGCCTCAGAAGTGGGTG
>NW_010509728.1:3228-11030 GCF_000687285.1 Phaethon lepturus
CCCGAGGGCCGGGGCTGGGCTGGATGTTCAAAGTGAGGGACCCCTCTACATATTATACAACTGATGCTATGTGGAGTAAGTGGGTCGCGCTCATCACACAGCAGACTTGAATAGGAAACCTCAATTGCCTAGGAATCTTGGAATTGATCATGGACTGGCCAGAAGGTAAAGATTTTGGAATATCACCAGAAGAGGAGGTGACGCATGCTGAAGAGGCCCCACCATAAACTACCAGAGAACGAAAGGCAATATGCCCTGTTCACTGATGGGTCCTGTCGTATTGTAGGCAAACATCTAAGGTGGAAAGCTGCTGTATAGAGCCCTATACGATGAGTCGCAGAAGCTGCTGAAGGACAAGGTGAATCAAGTCAGTTTGCAGAGGTGAAATCCATCCAGCTGGCTTTAGATATTGCTGAACGAGAAAAATGGCCAATACTCTATACTGACTCATGGATGGGGGGAAATAAACATCTAAGGTGGAAAGCTGCTGTATAGAGCCCTATACGATGAGTCGCAGAAGCTGCTGAAGGACAAGGTGAATCAAGTCAGTTTGCAGAGGTGAAATCCATCCAGCTGGCTTTAGATATTGCTGAACGAGAAAAATGGCCATTGACTCATGGATGGTGGCAAATGCTCTATGGGGGTGGCTACAGCAATGGAAGCAGAGCAACTGGCAACGCAGAGGCAAGCCCATCTGGGCTGCTGAATTATGGCAAGATATTGCTGCCCAGGTAAAGAACCTAGTTGTAAAAGTATGCCATGTAGATGCTCACGCGCCCAAGAGTTGGGCCACTGAAGAACATCAAAACAACCATCAGGAGGATCAGGCTGCTAAGATTGAAGTGTCTCAGGTAGATCTGGACTGGCAACATAAGGGTGAACTATTTATAGCTTGCTGGACCCATGACACCTCAGGTCATCAAGGAAGAGATGTGACATATCGATAGACTCGTGATCAAGGGGTGAACTTGACCATGGACAGTATTGCACAAGTTATCCATGAATGTGAAATGTGCACTGCAATCAAACAAGCCAAGTGATTAAAGCCTCTTTGGTATGGAGAATGATGGCTGAAATATAAATATGGGGAGGCCTCGCAGACTGACCGTATCACACTCGCACAAACCCACCAAGGCAAATGCTATGTGCTCACAATGGTAAAAGCAACCACCAGATGGCTGGAAATGTACTCTGTGCCCCATGCCACGACCTGGAGCACTATCCTAGGCCCTGAAAAGCAAGTCTTATGGTGACATGACACCCCTGAAAGAATTGAGTCAGATAATGGAACTCATTTCCAAAAGAACCTCATAGACACCTGGACCAAAGAGCATGGCATTGAGTGCGTATATCACATCCCCTATCACGCACCAGCCTCTGGGAAAATCGAATGATACAATGGACTTTCAAAGACTACATTGAAAGCAACAGGCGGTGGCACATTCAAACACTGGGATAAACATTTAGCAAAAGCCACCTCATTAGTCAACACTAGGGGGATCTGTCAATTGAGCTGGCCCTGCCCAATCAAAACTTTTACATACTGTAGAACAGGATAAAGTCCCTGTGGTGCATGTAAAAAATGTGCCAGGGAAGACAGTTTGGGTTACTCTTGCCTTGAGCAAGGGTAAACCTATTTGTAGGATTGCTTTTGCTCAGGGACCTGCATGCATAGGGTGAGTGATGCGGGAGGATGGGGAAGTCCGATGTGTACCTCAAGGAGATTTGATTTTGGGGGAAAATAGTCAATGATCTGAGTTATATGATGTTAATTGCTATATAATACTGAATGTCATCACTACTATGATTGCTATTTGCCATATTAATGGTATTATAGTAAGAGTCACACAGATTAATGAAGCCAAACAAAGACCAGCAGTGATGGAACCAAGCCTGCCTCAGTACACAACAATCTAATACCACACACCATTTGTCCTGCCCTAAAAGACTTATGTCATATGGAGCCCAAAGTCATGGATTAATGGGGTCAATGGACATTTCATGGATGTTTGTGGACATTTTACAGACATTTTACAGGGGTGGTCCATAGACTATGGGAATAATGTCTGTGTATTATATCAAAGGATGGAAAGGGGGCTGGTGGTTCATGAGGTTGCATTGGATAGAAATTTCAGTGAATAAATTCTGATTATTCCATCAGATATGAGAAATGTAGATGACTGATTATGAAAAACAAATTGTTATTTTGTTAAAATTGAAAGTTACTATCTTACAAGTAGCAAAACTTAATCACACGTTACTATTTCACTATGATGTTAGAATCCATTAGAACAGTTTAATTTACACTGCAGTGTAATTCTTTCAGTTTATTAAGGTTGTTATATTTACGGTAGAAGTAAAATCAGCTTCTTTCCCAATTGTATTCTTTGCAAATACTATAGGGTACAACAGTTCATAAACTCTACGTGCAGATTACAATACCAGTTTTGAACATGGCTGACAACATTATTATGATAGTAGCTACCAGTGCAGCATCATATAAAATAAAGATTATTATCATCATTACTAAATCATAGGAAAAAATTGTTGATTCCATTTGGCCAGATAAAGACATTTGTTATTTAATACATATCAGCTTTATTCCATGTGTAATCTTTTAACTCTTCACCTCATTAGACCTGGGCATAAATACATTTCATCTGTAAAAATTAACTGATTGTAGACCTAAAGACAAGTGAGAAAACAACAAAATACCATGTTGACAGTAACACAAAGTCCCTGGTCTTCAAATGCAAGCTCTTTTCCTTATAGCAAATGCAGCTGTAGAGCATTACATCTAAACAACCCTCAGTAATAACTGACAAGATACTGTGTTTGTATATCCCTTAGTGACAGTCAAAGAAGAGTCAGTCTTTACAAAGTGATGGTAGATACCTATTTCCTGATTATTTGCAACAGAATCAGCTTGAAAGAGCTAGTCTTGTCCGATTCACAAGATTATCATCATAGTCAACAAAGTCATATAAAAAGATAGCATAATTATGAAATGGAAGTTTCTTTTAACTGGTAGAATACAGTATAGATGTATATATATAACTGCAGTGTATATACACAGAAATGTAATAAAATCTTAGAGGTAGCCATTACTCAGTATGAAAGAAAAAATGGGACCTTTATTTTACCATTTCTTTTAGAAATGCAGAGAAGACCTGGTATCAGAATTCATTAGATCTCATGTTGTCCTCAGTACTGCTCAACATCTTCATTACTGTTCCGAATTACAGGTTGGAGTGTAACCTCAGCAAGTTTTCATGACACCAAACTGGAAGGAATGGCTGATACACCTGAGTGATGTCCTGCCATCCACAGGGACCTCAGCAGGTTGGAGATATGATGCAACAGGAACCTTATGAGGTTCAACAAGGAGAAGTGCAAAGTCCTGCACCTGAGGAGGAACAAGTTTATGCACCAATATATGCTGGGATCCACCCACCTGGAAAGCAGCTTGGCAGGAAAGGACTTGGGGACCCTGGTGGACACCAGGTTGAACATGAGCCTCCAGTGTGCCCTTGCTGCAGATACAGTGAATGGTATCCAGGGCTGCATTAGAGCGTAGCCAGCAGGTTGAGGCAGTTGATCCTTCCCCTTTATTCAGTGCTGGTGAGGCCACACCTGGAGTTCTGTGTCCAGTGCACAGTACAGGTCCCCAGTACAAGAGATGCGCGAACATACAGGAGGGAGTCCAGTGAAGGGCCACAAAGATGATGAAGGGTTTGGAGCACTTGACATATGAAGAAAGGCTAAGAGATCTGGGACTGTTCAGCCTGGAGAAGAGAAGGCTCGGGGCGGATCTTATTAATGTGTATAAATATCTGAAGAGAGGATATAAAGAGGACAGAGACAGGCTCTTTTCAGTGGTGCCCTGTGACAGGAACAGAGACAAACTTAAACACAGAAGATTCCCTTCAACATCAGGATACACTTTTTTACTGTGAAGGTGACCAAGTAGTGGCACAGGTTGCTCAGAGTTTGTGGAGTCTTCTGTGTTGGAGACATTCAAAAGCCATCCAGACACCGTCCTGAGTAACTGGCTGTAGGTGGCCCTGCTTGAGCAGGTGGGTTGGACAAGATAACCGTCAGGGTCCCTTCAAACCTCAACCATTTTTGATTCTGTGATTCTGTGATTCTGTGATTCTGTGATAAATATTTTCTCTACAATTTTAGTCCATCAAGTCCCTTAGACTGTAGGATTCAGACATACATTACCATAATGTACATATGTTAAAAATTGCTTGAGGCATTCACGAGCTTTATTGTTTCCTGTGAAAACTGCAATATATTTACATTTGTGCTATCAGCTGTAGGACAGAAATCCAGCATGTACCACTAGAACTGCCAGAGGAAATCCTGGAAATTCATGGTCTATGAGGGAAAACAGTTGTTCTCTTCTTCATTTGGTAGGTAAAAATGTGTGTGACTTTTGAAGTTGTCGTATCTTGTGACTTCCTAAAGTAAGTAACCAGCTCACAAAGGTTTTTTTCCATAATCTCACAAATTCCATTGTAAAACAAGATTGGCTTGTGGTCCCTATACACCTTGTGGAAAGCTATTTAAGATATCACTTAGATTACTAGAATCCTTCTTCTATTTTCTAGCTTAGATGCACACCATTTCTTCTCATCTTAACACTGACAGTTAACTTAAATAGTTCTTTTCCCTCCTTAATGCTGAGCCCTCTTGAGTATGAACCAGTCCCCACCTACTCTTTATTTAGCTAAACTAAAAGACACTTTTCGAAGGCTCCCTTTCTGTAACAGCTTTTTGTGTTCACGTCTCCCTAGTATCCTTTCTCTGTTTGTTCCTGTCAGAATGTATCACTCTTGAATGCAGCTGACCAGAACAGTAGAGAAGATTCCTCTGGGCTCTTCCTGATGTTTTCTGCAGTCTTCTTAATAATCTGAACGTGGAGTATCCAACCTGACTCTTTTAAAGGCTGCATTTGCATTTTTCTTGGCAAGTAACATCCATGTCCTAAGGACGTTTTGCAATTCACTGATAAAGTAGTGAGAAGGCTGCCCGCTTTGTAGCAGCCTGCATATGTATGTGTTGCCTTGGGGAGTGAGGATGCTTCTGAAAGTAGTCTGCCTTCTGCTTTTCCTCCAAGGTGGTCCATACCACATGTCCAGTCTGGGTCACCTGAGTGAAAGCCCCAGATCTTCACTACTAGGCCACAGGGGAAGTATGGGACATGAGCCCATGTCACCGTGAAGACAAAGCCACACAGTGCTACCACAGAATTGGCCTGTGGCCTCAGCTCTCCTCTGAGACAGTACAGGCTTGACCTTCCGGTTGCAAAGGCAGCTCCTGACTAGGACATGTGTGCATAGTGATCTCTCTAGAATTCTTTCTCATAAACAGAAAAAAGGAGTTTGTTTAATTTCAGTTCGCTTGTTTGTCAAATCACCTGGTGATTTTCAGGAGGAAAATCATCTTGGAGCAGAAAACCTCACATGTCTTATTAAATGATATGTTTGAAATAGACATCGCTGAGACCAATCAAGCACAGATTTACTTGTTTCAGGGCAATAGTGCTGACAGAGATTGGGATCTGGACAGGCTGGATCAATGGGCCAAGGTCAACTCTATGAGGCTTAACAAGGCTAAGTGCTGGGTCACAACAACCCCATGCAACTCTACAGGCTTGGGGAGAAGTGGCTGGAGAGCTGCCCAGCAGAAAAGGACCTGGGGGTGCTGGTTGACAGCCAGCTGAACATGAGCCGGCAGTGTGCCCAGGTGGCCAAGAAGGCCAACAGCACCCTGACCTGTATCAGAAATGGTGTGGCCAGCAGGAGTAGGGAAGTGATCGTGCCCCTGTACTCGGCACTGGTGAGGCCACACCTTGAATATTGTGTTCTGTTTTGGGCCCCTCCCTACAAGGACGTTGAGGTGCTGGAGCATGTCCAGAGAAGAGCAACAAAGCTGGTGATGGGTCCAGAGCACAAGTCTTATGAGGAGTGGCTGAGGGAACTGGGGTTCAGTCTGGAGAAGAGGAGGTTGAGGGGAGACCTTATCGCTCTCTACAACTACCTGAAAGGGGGTTGTGGTGAGGTGGGTGTTGGTCTCTTCTCCCAAGCAACTAGCGATAGATGAGAGGAAATGGCCTCAAGTTGCCCCAGGGGAGGTTTAGACTAGATATTAGGGACAATTTCTTTATGGAGAGAGTGGTCAAGCATTGGAACAGGCTGTCCAGGGAGATGGTGGAGTCACCATCACTGGAAGTGTTCAAAAAACGTGGGGACATGGCGCTTCGGGAGATGGTTTAGTGGGCATGGTGGTGTTGGGTTGATGGTTGGACTTGATGATCTTAAAGGATTTTTCCAACCTTAACGCTTTTGTGATTCTGTGATAGTCAAAACACGCGTTTCTCAATTGCTTAATACTGAAAACTTGTTTCTTTTCTTTGTATGTTCAGTCATGGACAAGAATGGAGAGAAGGACAAAAGTTGTTTGGGCAGTTAAGAGGCTGGTGAGGTTGGTAAGTAACATAATGTAATACTAAGAACTAGACAGAGAAAGCACAGTTGTGGTACTTACTCATTTCTCCTTCTCACTGTATTCTCTGATGTTTTGATATTACTGAAGTGCAAAGGAGGTGCTGCTAAAAGTTATCAGCAGTGTAATTGAGAAACACAATACAAATCAACAAATAGTTGGCAAACACACAATGTTGCTAATCAAGTTGAACCAGCTTAAAATGAACTCCTTACAATGAAGTTGCACAGGTTCCAGCAATGAAATTAGCCTCCTATGAATATTTTTCCCTTGCTGATGGTGGTAAGGTAAAATAAGAAGTGCTTCCCCATATCCAGCTGATGAAACTTATCCTCTGCCATACAGTGCATCTTCCTTCCTCTCACAAGCCCTAACCAACAAATTTGAACCCCTGACATGTTGAATTAAAGGCTTGATTTCTGAGCCAGAAGAAAATAACTGAGTTTTTCCTGTTCCCTTCATTTGGCTCTGGATCAGTGTTTCAAAATAATAGTATCTCCTAGTAAAGATTTAATTCTGTTAATCAGCCTTTGCAATTATTTCTTGTTCCATGCATCAGTTCCCAGGATATACAATGAAAGGCTGATATTTACCACAGTTGGCTGGTAATTCATTTTTACCATAATTTTTTCCCCAGAGGAGACTACCGATTTATCAGAACTCACACTTCTGAAGGTAAAAACATTATTTGACTGATAGCTTCAGTCAAATTTTGAAAAATAAAGTTCTGGATACTGTAATATGTTTCTAGGGACTTCCACCACCACCCCTAATTTAAAAAAAAAAAAAACAAAACCCAAAAACTTTTTATTTTTGTATTCTGATAAATTTATATTGTCATGCATACCAGATTGATAGCAAATCCTTTCAAATTTTACAACTGCAATGTTTTGACTTACCCATCCATATTTCTTCCTTCCCAGGGTTTCAATTTTTTTAACAATTTGTACATACTGAACGTTTTTATTTTTTTGTCAATCCATGATTAAGATATTTTTGCACTTCTTATTTCCAAAAGTTTTGGTGTGCTAAGAAAACTTGTTTTTAAAAATGCAGCTCCAACAGTTACCTTGTCTTTAGAGTTGCTGTGGTGGGTTGACCTTGGCTGGCACCAGGCGCCCACCAAGCTGCTCTATCACTCCTCCATCAACAGGACAAGGAGGGAAATATGGTAGGTTAAGAGAAGGACAGGGAGATCACTCACCAATTACCATCGCGGACAAAAAAGAGACTTCACTTGGGGAAATTAATTTAATTTCTCTGGCCGAGCCCAGAGAGTTGTGGTGAAC
>NW_010509729.1:0-11320 GCF_000687285.1 Phaethon lepturus
ATACAAAGCAACGTTTTAAATTAGTAGAGTATGCTTTCTTTCCTGACGTTCAAAGGGCAGGCATAGTTACAATGACAAGTACGTCAGACTAAAAACTAACACGGCATCAGTCATAACACAACAACATGCAAAAAAAAGATGGCACAAGCCAACTGATTGCAGTACTTATAGGCTTAAGCATGCACAATTCACTCAAAGAAAAAGAAACACTATTAGCTCCTTTAAACAGGGATTAAGTGAACACAAAGGGGAAAAACAAGCAGGAAACAGTAGAAATTGTTCTTAAGAGAGATTTTACTGGTCATGAGAGTATGGGGGTAAAACAGACCCTTGCTCCTAGCTTCAAACCATGTTCAATACAGGCCCCTACAGCCCTGCTTGTTCAGTCACTACTTCATTAGTAGCAAACATTAAGCATTCCATACCATGTGTAGCGTGAGTTCAGAAAACACTAAGGAATATGTTTTAGTGCTCAATATATTAAAAACAATAAAAGCAATAGGAGATTATAAAGTAAATTACTCTTTATTTCAGAGTGTTCACACAGTTTGCTGGAACACACAGAAATGGATTTCTATCCCAAATCACCTTAAAGTTGTCAGGAGAAATACTTGCTCCTTGTGCTCTTCCTACCATCTTCACCACTGATTTAGCATCAGGGAATAATTCCAACAGCCTAATCATGTTTACAGATCTTACAAATATTTAAGCCTCTCAATTTAAGCAGCTAAAGAGGAAAAAAAAAAACATTGTCCACCAAAGCAGACTCTCAGTTACTAGAGTTTACTTAAACTAACAGTTTACTCAGCACAGATTTTTTTTTTTTCTGTTAGTGAAAGACAGTGAGTGATTGGAAAGAGATGTATTAAATACTGTTATATCAGGCATGAACACCTGACTTTTCTCCATCTCCATGTCTCTGCCTGCTGCAGAAGAAATACGGAACCTTTTGGAAGGAGCTGTGCAGGTAAGTAAGGAAGAAGGTAGATACGCTAACCTAGACTGATCAATAACACAGTGACTACGGTCTGGAAGGGTGGAAAACTGCACGCAGGCTAGAACATACTCCTGCGCGAAGAGCCTGGAGGGAGCTCCGTTTTATATGCTGCAGTCAACTCAAAGAAACTAGTTTAGTTTTGGAAACAGGAGGTCATCTAACATTATCATTTTTCATATTTGGTGTTAAACACTGTCTGTTCTTACAGAGCTCAGCCTAAGAATCAAGTCTTAAATACTGATTTGGATGAAAATGTTGAAAGTCTTAATTGAACTGGCAAAGATACAATGCTCACAATTAAAAGATGTCTCTATTTGGTTAGTGGCCAGATCCATAGCTGGAATAGAGTTGCAGATGCCAGCTGATGAGCTGAGCCAGTTGCACTCTGAAACACAGTACTGCATTTCTTTTTCGTACATTGGAAGGGACTACGGTGATTCTTACACTGCAGTGTAGTCACTGACCTCAGACAGTGGCTCTTAAATGGGGAGTATTGTTTTCTTCTTTTCTTGGTGGCACAGATCCAGCCACAATTTAAATATTGAAATATCCAGATTCCGCTTTCAACAGATGCATCCTTCAGCTACGATGTCCAAGTCTTCCTGTTGACGTGTGATGCCCGGCTACTTACAGACACACACTTTATTCTTTTGAGTTGTCTACTGAATTCTAAGATAAATTGAAGTACAGGCTATGCCATGACTGGATCCATCGCTCTTGCACATTAGAAGGCACATTGTTAAGCTGATCAGTGCTAATTTGATGAGTGCCGGATCATTCTCTCAACCATCATTTTCACTACTCACGTTATGCAGAGGACTAACAATATCCTACGAAACACTCTCAGTAGGAAACGTTAAGAAAAAGGAAAACAACTTTCAAAGCATCAAAGGCTTAAAATATTCAAGTGACGAACAGAGTTGTTATAGATGTATCGACACTGTAGATTTGACAGGTGTTTTGTAACTACTATAATACCTATTCAATACCCATTAAGGACAAACATGACAGATATTAATAAATATCATTCAGAAAATAAAAACAAATCCCACAAACTTGAAAGCAAAATGCCTTGTATTTCACAGAATGAGACGGCTCTCAGAGGAAGATAAAAGGAAGTCAAATTGCTTAGTAACACCTGAGAGCCCTTGTGTGTTTGGCAGCAGGATGCATTAAGTCATTTCCCATATTTTTTATTTAAACAGAAAGTTATAAACTTGTTGAAGAACAGTATCCTTCAGATACCAAACATGTCAAAAGTAAGAGTGACAGGCACCCTGATCTGTATCAGGAGTCTGACTTTTCTCCTTATATCCCCACAATTAAGTAAACAAGATGCATGAACTTTTCCCATAGTTCCTAAACAAAGAACAGCAGAATAAACACGCTAGCAGGTTGTAAAACAAGAAACTTATTTAACAAAAAGAGGAGACAGAACTGTATCTTATGCATTCCACCCTTATTGTGGTTCCACAGACCATAAGTGAGCATTAGCAAAAAAAGGCTTTGAAGAATGAAATAAAAACTAAGATTCACTCTATGTCAGTATTTCAATGACCTAAATCATGAAGCAAATTTAAGTAAAACCTCACACTTATGTCTTCTAGTGAGGGACAACTGAAAACAATAAGAATTAAGACGACAAACATCTTTCACACAAGAAACCTTAACCCAGTGAGATATTCTATTTTAGAAAAATTAGAGATAAATGTCAAGGACTGAATTGCAAACTTAGCTGTAACCATCTCATCTATAAATATAAGAGAGAGTTCTCCATAACAAAAAAAAAAAAAAAAAATCTTTTGAGTGTTTTCTTGGTTCTGTCTTTGCTAAACTGAGTGCCAATTTCTTACTCTCTTTCCATATGCGGTAGGTGGATGCCCCTGGGAACTTCATATTATTCTAAGAGTCACGGTGACTTGGTGAACTCAGTGGATGGTACAATGACCCCAAAGGTGCCAAGTGGGTGTTTTTGTTAGTAATTACTGAAGGTGATCAAATAATTGATTTAAAGCTACATTCTATTTACAAGATTTACTTCAGTGGAATCCTACCATACCAGTTAATACTCCCAGAGCTACAGGTCTGCTGAACAAAGCAGTCTTCTATGACCTTGACCCACAGAGACTAGAAAACAATAATGTTTTGGTGTTTTCTGGAGTTGTTCTTTTAAGCTAAAATATCTTAGTCTGCCGTCCTCCCTCATTGGTAAGAGGCAAGGTTACAAATCTGTTGTTATTTCTTATAACAGAGAAAGTTCTATATTGTTTTTTCCACTAGTATTTTGGAACCAGGTGTGAAACTCAGCCTTACATACACTGTAATACAGGCACTTTAGCTGCACAACATTGTCTCTGTATATAAAAGGCAGTGCTTTACTCCGTATCACAAAAATAGTAATCCGAACCAGAAGTGGGCAAAGGACTGGTGCAGTGTGAGGGTCTATAAATAGATTCACGTAAGGCTGAAAGTTTATTTATTCTGAAATCGATTTCATTGAAGTATCCCATGGGCACACGGGAACAGGTCTGTAGTTGTGAACACAGGGGTCCTGTGAACACAGACTGAAGTTTTGAAATGTCTAAGCAAACGTTAAACAAAAAAAATTGATGAGACAGAACACATTTCTAACACAGGAATAACCATTTAAAGTAATTACTTCATTTTTAAAGTGTTTGTGAGTTTCTGGGGGGTTTTTTGCTCTTGTCATGGTGTTTTGGGGCTTTTTTTTTTTTAAGATTAATCTTTAGAAGTTTGCATATTGATGTCCACTATGAATATATATACACACACATATGTTTTCATATACTACTGAAAGAGTTATTTTCTACTGTTATTCCTGTTTCAACATCTGGAAGACAACTGAGCCTCCAAAACCAACCTCCACTCCTTATACATATCCTAGGTTGTAGCAACAAACGTTCATTATACAGGTTTAACCAGGGAGAATTTCAGTTTCATTTAGCCGGAAATGTACCAAAACTACCAATTCATTTGGTTTTATACCATTCAATTTTTCCAATACTCCAAATGAAGCTGTAACCGAAATCTGTATCTCCTGAGTATTTTAAGAAACAGGTATTTACATGAGCATCTTAAGAATGATCCTTAGACTAGTGCAAAGCCAAAAACCCAAATCAAATGAAGCAGTAGCGACCCTAACCATGTCCAAAACCACCCATAGCTGCTTCTTATGAAGGCAGGATTTCATCCATTTTTCCACTTAAATTAAGCTTTGTATCCTAATTCCCACATAGGCTTTTGGAGGAATAAAGGAAAGCAAATAGAAAATCTTCCCACTTTTCTCCTCCACATAAATAAAGATTTGAAGCCTAACACAGATCACTTCATCAAGTCCAATTTATCTCAGCTGAAAACAATGCTGCAAGGCACAGTAAAAGAATAAACACTGTTCTTTGCTCCAGTCATCTGTCTTGCAAAAGTTAGTGCTACCATTGTTTGATACAATTTCATAGTTTAATACCTTCTAATCTCAGTGGTTTCTGTAAGCATATATCCTAATTGCTGACTGAAAGCTTCCATTACTTTACTCTCTTCCTTTAAGGAGCAGCATGCTGTAATACGGTCAAAAGGCTAAAGTACTGCAACGAGAAAATAATCATGAAGACATCCATTCAAAGACAGTGTTAAATCCTCAGCCACTGTATATCAGCGTAAATACAAACATATTAATCATAGAAAGTTACTATTTCTGCAATTATATTATGGTAAGAGCAGCAACTCTCAAGAATGTAAATAGGTAGTGAAATGCATATTGATTAAATGTAGAGTTACCAGTTTATGACAACTGAAATCCGTCCAAATGAAAGATTGCCTAAATTTTATCATCTTTTTCTCACAATACCATTGCCTTGACATTTATGTAGCTCCATACCTATGATCACACATCACTTTTTAATGCCTTGTGACATCTGTATGTAAAACTTGTATGAAGACTGACATTTCCATTCATGATCAAACATAATACAGAGATACCTTGAAGCCCAGCTACCCCAAGTAGTGTAAGCATGATTTTTTTTTTTCTTTTGTTTCAGGTTATTTCTTTTTCTTATTACTCAAAAGCAGATGCAGGATTCTGCTCATCCCACCTATTGGTCCAATGATGCTTGAAATCTAATTTTACAATCCTAGTCATTCTAAAAAGCGTAACTAACATTTTTAGCACGGATTTAAAGGTTATATGAAATGCTGCCAGTTCATAAAAAGATTTGAGGCCTGAAAAGATTAGGACCTTCCTCTAAACTAGATTTGGAGGGGTACCTGTCATGCAAATTTTGGAAAAGCTTCAGAGCCAGTTAAGAAGAGAGTATGCAAAAGCACCCGCTGTTTCGCATACATAAGGGAGCTGTTTGGAACAACCCTCGGGACGTGCCCGATGCTGCTGCAACAGGAGGTTACACCGATAACCCAGCCTAGCTAGGAAAACCCCCCAAGATAACAGATTGCTGAGTAAGCATTTAACACACCACCAATTTCCCAAGTTACTTTTTCAGTAGTTAGACCTGTGCCAGAACGGCAGCAACTAACAGGCACTATCAACATAAATACAGCAAGTTGGTGAAATCCGAGGAATCTACAGAAAGTTTTTATCTTTTTACACTGAAGTGCAAGACTGTCCAACTGAGACTGCAAAAGCAGAAGCTAGCAGAATAATTCCAGATAAATGTATTTGCCTGAAACAACGCTTGTCTCCAGTATTATTTCTTGCAGTTGAAGGAAGTGGCAGGATATTAAAAAAAATATTGGAGCCCAATGTTATCTGCAGAAATTATTTGATATTTTTACCTGCAAATGGTGTATTCACATTCGACGCCTTAGCTGTTAGAAAAAAAAATTCAGCTGCTCTGAAATATTTCATTCTATACAAACAGAAGCATACATATCTATTAAAGACACCAAAAAAAGATAGCCAAAAATCAATTTTTTTATACTTCATTATGTGTCTACAACTAGAAATCCTTTACGCAGGGGCACATACGCTGTACGTATTTATGTATTTTCCCTTCAGCGAAAGATCTTCTTACATTCAAAAAAATACACTAATGAAATTGGATACAATTTTGCAGTCTTTAGTTACTTTTTAATTGGCATCCACAACGATGTTTTGTCATCTACTCCAAACGAGGAGACTTTTCCACTGCCACTGTTTTTGTTAAATTAATAAGAAACAAGTAAGAAACCTCTCCATCCTCATTAGTGTGTGGTAAGTAATGAGTGCTGAAGAGATTTCCACACACACACAACCACGTATAAAACAGCGTTATCTGTAGAACACTGATAGATTTACCCTTAATTTAGCTTTAGGTGTACATTATTTATGAGGTTTAAAGTATACAGAACATGGGTATCTGTAGCACAAGATGAATCCCTTCTACTGCCCTAAAATTCAGGTGAAAGTACTAGCTTTTTACTGCTTTCTTATTAGGAGACTTTTAAGCCATATTTTTAAATCATTTTTAAGCATTTATTTTAAAGAATTAAACCTACACCAATACCTTAATTTCTAAGTCATTAGCAGTTACAAGCAGAGCAGAAGAAGTCTCCTTCCCCATAATGTTTTCTCACACTCTACATACACAACATTATTTTCTTCATCTTTGCATAGGAAGAGCAGCACCTGGATGTAGCTAGCCTCTGGTAAAATACAGGTCAGTAGAGTACCTCCAGCATAGTATCAATATTCCAACTTATTCATTCATCACTTAATGTCCCTTTTTACCTACCTCCTTCTAACAGATATAAAAATCAGTCTGTTTTCCCATCATGTCCCTCTGATATCATCTCTCATCCTGTTAGGTCACAGAATGGCTATAGCAATTTCTCACTTCTGACTTTACGGCAAAACTTCCCAACAGTTTCCCTGCAAATCAGGCGGTTGGGAGGATTGCTTGGGTATACGCATTAGCTTCCAGTTTAGTCACCAACTTGAATTGCTGAAAACACACTGACTTACTTCTCCGCATGGGTCCTTGCAAATGTTCACAAGAACAAAAGATTCTGTTACCCATCTGAATATTCTTTTACAGGAATGGCTCACGCTACCTTAAGGATCATTTCACTCCCTAGAATGTGTAAACATTTAAGGCAGATGAAATTATTCCACGCTGCTTTTCCAAGGTTTTTCTACTTTCCTCTGGTAGCAACCACTCTTGTCAACAGCACGTCGTTCTACAGGTTTAATCCCGTGCAACAAAAACTTCCCGTTGCTGTAACGACTAACCATTTTAAAATGTGACATAAGCATCAAGCTTAACCAAAGACACATACGATGTCCCTACAGTAAGGAAGGCTGAATGCTGTACCGTTTAACCCTGAACTGCAGTGTCAGCTTCTGTACATCACCTATTTGATGGAAATGGGTTAAGCCTTTCAGATTACATTTTAAGCACCAGTGAGGGGAGATTTATCTCATACAAAGGGAACTCACATTCCTTAAACAGTTAGTTCTGGTATACAGGTCCTGTGTTTCTCCCTAGCTATTTCTGAAGCTTTATAAATTTTGTCAGTCTAGGTACGTATGAAACAGGCAATACGACCTCATACTACCGCATTAGAACAGATAGAAAGTTTTTCTGAGGCCATTTGAAGAACTGATTAGCATTTCTTCAAAATAGGTTTTACTGTTTAGTTTTTACAGCAGTTTAATTCTGTCTGCTTCCAGGAATTGATAGCAATCTTCCCTTGAGCCAAAAGAGCTCCAGCTGAGTAGAAATTAGGGAAGGAACTAGGGTGTTTGAAACGGGGACAGAGAAGTATGAGTTAAAGAAAAATATTAAATTAAATGTCTGCTTTCATAAGCTTTCCTGAGCCAACTACAGCACATCTGTGTATACTGAACAGCAGACAGTTGTTTTACAAGTAAATAAAAAAGCGACTGCAGAGAAGTCTCTATTCACTATCTGTGCACTCGAGGAGTGTATTTGTTTCATACATCATTCATGCATGAATGCAGAGAACTCGCAGAAAGCAGTATTTCAGACTGCTTTTTCACCAAATTAAATAGCACGGGCTGCACTGATTGCGAAGTTAGAGGTGCTTAATGAAGGAAACAGAAGAGAAGCAGCAATGCTGCCATGGGTTCTGACTCTCCCTCGACCCCTTGTCATCTAGGCACCATGGTTACAGATTCATTTCCCAAGCCTTACCATTTGCATTAAGCCAAATAACCTTATTGCTCAACTGAGAATGAAACAAAGAAATCTGCAAGGCTAGACTTTCTAAAAGAGGTCAGGACGGATTGCTAACAATCACAGCTATTAGGTATCCCCCATACACATCAGCAGCTGAACAGCAGTCTAATATTCAAAGCATATAGCTCTCATTTATGGTCATATTTTCCACAAAGGTTAGTGCAGGCAACACGCTGTCCCTTTTTGAAATTCAAAAGGCATCAGATTAGACTCATTCAGCTCACTTAAAGAAAATCCACTGCAGATTATAGGTATTAAGCCTTTCTAAAATGTCTCGTCCCTTGGCAAACCTTGGCTCCCCTCATGGAAGGAAGAAAACAAACCAAAACCAACAAAAAAGCCACAGTGCCTATTTTCAGAGCAGCACATGCCAGGAACTTGCGGACTCTCCGTAGAATAGAGGGGTAGATCTGCAGCAGGACTGACGGACTCTGCCAGTCACAAATAAGGAGAATACAACGGCTACGTTGCATATCTTGGCACAGAAAACAAGAGCTAATCATCAACTGATCGGTTTCATCAAAGCAGCTCAAAGATTCAGCTGTTTACTAAACACAGTCGTTCGATTTGCACCCTGGCTGAGCTTCACCCCATCCTGAAAATATTCCTTTACAAAAAAACTCTGTAAGTGAAGCAGTAGCAAAATTGATTTTATTTCTCCATTTTCAAGACAGACATTCTCTCTTTGCACATTGAGCACACATTTCATTACACTGCATCAGGAGGATGAAACTTCCTCAACAGACAATCTAATGCCACCCCGAACACAGCCGCTTCTCAGTCTTGTCAGTTCAATTTTTCCATGCATTTTTTTCCGCTCTTAAAAATCACACTCTTTTTTTCCCCTTTGTTTGCTGCCACAGGCTAGTCTAAAACAAACACACGACTGCAAACTCATTCAGATGCGATGAGGATAGCACACATCAGGGGGATGAAGTGTACTACTGTGGTCATTGTCACTCTAGGTCCCCTGGTTCGCACAGCAGTTCTGAGGTACCAGTCACAGCTCCTACTTCTGTTGTCATTCACATCGGCAAAATCACAGAAACACCTGAAAAGCAGTATCAAGTACTGAGAATCCAGCAGCTATATGGTACCAGTAAATGACTGCATTTTGTTTACCACTTAGAGTGCTAGGTAATTTGTCTTCCGCACCCCTCGCCACTACCAACCGAATTGTATAAAGACCCATAGCAGCTACTAAAAATATGTTAAAGGGTTATATTACAGTGAAATTACAGAGGCTGTATCCAGTCATACCCCCCCCCCCCCCACCTGTCTTCTCATAGAAGGTGTTTTGATGCTCTCCAGGTGAGAAGATAGTAGCGAAGCCAGTGATAACACACATCACCTGGTGAAAGTGTGGTGGCCTGCAAAGTTTGTATGGAGAAGTTAGAAGGATGTTCTGCTGCAGCTCCATCTCTGACTAAAAGGGAAAGGTGTTAGTTCTGCAATTAGATGGGATTCAGCAAATATATCCTCGGCTTGCTAAGTGCTGCAATTTGTCTGACAGTGGGTAAATCTGTTTTTTACCCAGCTTCCACTTTCCTACTCAGCAAATGAGGCACAAAGCCAGCTATTGCCCAGAAGGAAACTGTGACCATAAATTGACAAAATATGAGCATTCATACATAGACAACAACAAGAATGTGTAAATGGACGGAAAAAATTAACAATTTGGGTATGCTAGTATGCTGGCAGCATACTAGCCTTATCTTATCTATAGAACATGTGGAAACAAAACACACCAGAACTTTTGACATTTCTCCACTCCTTTCCACAGAAGCTATCAATCAATATCGACAAGAAAGATATTGAGAAATTCCATACACACCTATTTTTTCAGCTTGTAAGAGTTCTACACACTGATTTCTCTCATGATTCACCAAAGTGTTGTTTGTTTCAAAAAATACACCAGAGATTTCAGAGGGAACACTACAAAAAGCATTGCTCAGATAATACTTGTACTGCGTAAAGATTAATGAACGCAGGACTGATACGAGGTAAGTGGTAAGATGAGTAATAACACAAGAAGGAGAGGGAGAAAAAAAAAATCTACAGCAGCACACAAAAACTGTTATTTGATGCAACATCAGATTTATTCTTCAGCATTTCTAAAAGGTACTTGCCACTCTGATGTGTTTGAAAGAACAAATATAACAATACACATCTTAAACCTCCACACAGTATTAAGATTGAAGGATGGTATGAAATACTTTTATTCTTTCTGACAAACATATTACTTGTCTTCCATACAGAGAATATTTACACATCTGACCCTTACAAGACAGCTGGTGTACCCATCGTGCAAAGTTAGAAAATGAGAAGAAACACTGGTTTTGACAAGTGGCATAAATGAGATTTATTTGTCTGCAGAGTGGTACATCATAAGGATTACTATCTCTGAACAGGTTTCTGTTAAACATCGGAAATAATATCAAACCCACAATCTCACAGAAAGATGGATTACAAGTTTAGGTTAAGATATCCTTATATTCTTCCTTAGCTATAAATTAACAAATGAGGAAGAAAGAGGAAAGCGTCAGCATTATGATTTCTCTAAACACAAAGAATACATTAAAATATCAAAGGTAACTCCACAGCAAGTCTCCTGGGCAGAAATACCTTATACATAGCTTAACTAGCAGAATTCCAACTGTTCCATTACTTTAGGACTGAATTCTAGAGATCCTCAAGGTTTACTTGAGATCACACGGAACTTCAAGAATATTTGAACTGTAGCTCAAATCTAAAATAAGTATTTCCTGAAAGTTGTAACAGGTTTTAGCAGGATACCTTTATCCTCTCCCCTCATTTTTTTTTCTGCTTCCTTTCAGATTCCAGAAATCAGAAACATAAATGATAAAACATCACAAAAGAATCTTGTTTCTAGTATTTCTGGCCAAACTGAGAAAGGCTTTCTTTCTGTATTTTTGATTTAGGTTGTTAAAGCTCAGATTTCCTGGGCACTTTTAAAAGTTTTAGCCCAGCAAGCATAGCACTTCTAAGGACATCATTCTTCACCAAAAATTAGCTCTATCCTACAGCAGAAAAGCCTGTAAAATTTAAAACTTTTTTTTTTGGGGGGGGGGGGGGATGTGTGTTAGCTCCT
>NW_010509729.1:11351-16698 GCF_000687285.1 Phaethon lepturus
TGGGGGGGGGGGGGGAATTATCTTCGCCCCCCAGGTGCAAGGCAAAGAGGTAGAATACATGTGTGGCTGCCCTATTGTAGAAGGGCTGCAAACATGGAGAAGCAGGTCTATTACATAAGGCTAGCATTAAGAACATGCATATATACACACACATATTCTTAAATGCATATATAGCACAGTTCAAGTCCAGGGATTCCCAAACTAGCTTTAAGCAACCTCATTCTGATGCCAAAGTTCACCTACAGCAGGTTCTTGTTTACTTTTCTACACAAGATAGATACACCCAACTACCTTGTTTGAAAGCTACCTTGGAAGTCTCTTCCCTGTACGGCACCCTGCAGATTCGATGTGGCCACGTACTCTAATGCATTATGGTTGGTGACCGCACTCGTGCCAACAAAAGGGTCTTACTTTGCCATTGCAGTTTTGAAGTCCAGCGCCCGCACCCCTGAGGCCATGGGCTTTTGGCAGGAGGGAGAAGGAGAAACAGATGTAGTTCCTCCTGCCACATCTAGTGGTTTGGGTGTTTTGTTGGTTGGTTTGTTGTGGGTTTGTCTGGATTTGGGTTTTTTTGTTTTTCTTTGGTTTGTGTGTGTGGTTGTTGGTTTTTCAGTTTTTGTTCTTTTTAAACATATCACTGGAGCTCAAAACATTTAACCCAGAAGGAGGAAAAGGCTTTGTTTTCACCTAGTAGCTTCTAGTTTGCTGTATTAGGCACTTGCTTGTAAGTCATCAAAACAAAGCCATCAAGCTAAACACATTCCTTGAAATAATGGAGTTGTGCACTGGTAAATTCGTCCCATTACATTTAAACACAGTCCACCACAAAGCACGTGCTTCTTCAGGTATAGTAAGGTCACAAGCCATATGCTAAATGCCCCTTCTATACCTCAAACATAAGTCCTCACAAGCCGTTAACCAAACATGCATTGTCATCCACGTTGATAGAAATCAGAAAGCTTTCATGGCCCGGAAAACTCAGACAGCAAAAGTAAGTGTGAAAGAAATTCTAAGCAGGAGACAGATGATAGAGTTAATGCCCCTGAATTTCTGGGGAAATTCAGAAAGCACAAGAGAGTCTATTATCCACCAGACCTACAGCAAAAACCCATCCTCTTTTCTGATAAAGTAGTAAGGAGTCTACTACTGCACCACAAGGTTCACATTCAATCATGGGAAAAAGGAAGGACACTGCTGGACTTCAGCCTGAGGTCTTGAAAGCAAGACCCTCTTTTGGCTACCTGCTGGAGCACGTAACAATGGTGTGGCTGCAGCCAAGGGTGTAAGTACGCAGTGAGCCTCATTCTTCCACCTTGAAATCTAAGGAGCAGGGTTCCCTCCACTGTCCTATCAGTCTCAAAAAGAAACGGTTACTTTCAACATCTTATGGCCCAAACAGTGTCTGTAAGATGGGAAAAAGCTTAAGAACTAGAATCAAGTATTTTCAACATTTCCCTGCCATGAGTATAACAACGTCAGAAGATGTTCCCCTTTATCTTTCCTCAAGTCTCAGACTGAGTCCTTCCCAAATCTTTATGTGAGAGGATGGAAAGATATTAGTATTTTCATATTCCTTAATAATTACCAAACCCAAACGTGAAGAAAATAGTCATTCTTGAAAGTAAGTCCAGGGAAAAAAGTAAGCATTTAAGTCAGGTTCTCATGTTTAATAAGGTAAGTGAATTCATTATAATTTGTCAGTGAGCAGAGATTAAGGCATCCAGCTGTTAATAGTAATGTTGAATATTCAGAAAACTCTCCTTTTAGCTAAAATCAGGCAAGTGTCATTAGACAAGGTAATCTAGACCACAGCTTTTAGTTACTGATGCCAATGACTGACTTCATACAAGCATTCCCTTCTACAGAAAATTTTTCCAGTAAGAATATTTAGGTGCCTGGGGCCACAAAAGCACCCAGGCAGCTGCAGACTCAGACCCGAGCCTATTGTACTCTATGTGCACTCACTGAGCTCACAGTACAGCGGGACTCATTTCTGAAGAAGGTCCTTTCAGCATGAGATGAAAGAAGTAATATGTAAATAACCATCTCGTTAGATCTCCTAAAACCAATTAGTCTAAGGCAAAATAAAAGCAAACAGGAAAACACCGACTTCAGAATAGTTTTGCCAAGTTAATTATATCTTCAAAAATGTGTTCCCTTTAACTTTTTAATGGGACCAGTTTTAGAACAGCAATTTTTACTTATTCCATCAAGACATACACAGTTAAGTGGACAGGCAAACAGACCTCAATATAGTTACCTCTCTGGCACTACAACCAACTGGAAATATGATTGAGAGTCATCATTGTGTTTCAAAGCTGCACCAGACACAAGTTTAGGTAATACAGAAAAGATCATTCATTTCAAAAATATGAACTTTCTGTAGTTTAATAGGTATGTGGTCCATGCATATGGTTTTAGACAATGCCGAGAAGTTAGGTGCATACAGTTCTGAAAATCAAAAGCTAATTATGAACTCAATCTTAAAAGATAGCTGTGTTTTTTCCTCTTTTTAACAATACGGTAAAATAGGAAAAGATGACATGC
Source organism: Phaethon lepturus (assembly GCF_000687285.1). NCBI lineage: Eukaryota > Metazoa > Chordata > Aves > Phaethontiformes > Phaethontidae > Phaethon > Phaethon lepturus. The sequence goes on from NW_010509729.1 coordinate 13,899, forward strand.
TTTGTTAACATAGCTGAACTCATCAATTCATATTTGTTTACAATTAGGCTTGAAGACACGCTGAGGTCTTCCAAAACTATCACCATGGCAATGATGCAAAGAAGATGGTGCCACCACATGACAAGAAACAAAAAGCAGCAGCTGTCCACCTCCGCAGCAAGTGCTGTGTTCACTGATTTCTCCACCAACATCCGAAGTGGAGATCCTGCACTTCTGTACAAACTTCAAAAAAAAAATTCTCATGATGGAAAGCTTTCTGCCCTGCAAGGTTGATGTTTTGCTATAGCTAAGCAATTTCACACAGCAGGACGTTGGACTCTGCTTTTTACAAACACAACTAGCCCTGCAAGCCTACTCTGTTTGGGTCCAACCAATGAAATAACCATATGTTTACAAGAAATACAAACTGCCACAGACAGAACTGCCTTCTGCTGAAGGAGATTAATGCATAATCTCTTCCCAGTAGATGGCATATTGATAGTACTGTATCATTTTTTAAACTTCCATCATGTGCTGTTGAAAAATTACTCTATGGTCTACACAGCCAGTTAAAAATCAAGTGACTGAAAGCAACTGCTGAACAAAGTAGTCCGGGACTTTTATAAATCTCCAACTCCACAGCAGAGTTTCAGTCTCCTTTTTAAAAGGATGACCAACCCAGGGTCAAAAGCAAAACTTCAGTTTGCAATACATACTGTACTTGGGTGGAGCTTTAACTGGAATCGCTCTCAACACTGATCGTTTTCATCCCTCAATTCCGTAAGCCATCATGCGCCACAGAACTATACCCTTATGAAAGTATATCCACTCCTCAGAGCCATACTGTTCATAATTAGTATTCACATGGCAACTTCAACTACTTCATATTCTTCCCAATTATTTTTTGAAAGGTGGAGAGGGACTTGAAATTTTTTTTTTTTTTTTTTACAATTATCAAGAATGAGCTACACTTCCTTTTTCATACAGGGTAATATTTTCTCAAGAAGATGAGGCACCTGCTTTTAGGTATTTACACTAGATACATCTTGTCCCAGTTTAGTCCCCTGAATGTTCAAGCAGTTTGTAAGACGCTTCATCAAAACAGGAAAATATAAAAATTTAGAATAGTTTTCCACGGGTCTCTTCATACAGTTTAATCTGCACAGGCTCAAGCAAGATACAAACCTGCGTCTGCAAAAGCTGGCTTGGTGCTTCTTCTCCTTTTTAATTCAGCAAGAAACGTATCATTCACAAGAAATTTCACAGTTGACTGCTAGTGAATGTTTCCTTAGACCACTTATCAACTCAAAAGGGACAATTATTGAATCACAAGATATTACAATTTTCCTCCAAGTTTTATGTTCTAAAGAGCATTGGAGTGGCACTGTAGAGTTCCTAAAACCGAAGCATTACCAAAAAAAGTACCCGTCCCTCACCAATAACACCACCTTCCAAAGGAGTGAAGCAATTGAGTAATTGAAGCATTTCGATACTCCTGATTTCTCCCTGCATTTGGGCCTTTTCCCAGTCAGAGATTTTAACAGTTATCATTTACCTATGTTCAAATATGTACAGAGATGTGCTCATGCTGTACCTGATTGAGTACTTCACAGCGCACACTTTTTTTTTTTTAAAGTCTCTGAACAATTAAGGCTTAAAACATGCAGTGCTTCTGAAAAAAAAAAAAAGCTGCTTTGATGCTGATTTTACAGGAAGAGACCAAGAATAAGGGAAAAGACCATTCCCCTGATAAATGTACGTGCATATACCCTCTGATAACATGCCTTACGGACTTACTACTAGGTACCCTATAAACTTCTAACATAGCAGAGAAATACCACGGTCAAAATTTGGGCTGGATTATCTGATAAGGAACCGGAAATCAAGGAGCCTGAACTGAGAGCAGTGTCATTACAACAGATTTGCTCTGTACCAAGCATTAACTTTCCATCTGTGTACATCAAGACAGCGGGATAGTGTCTCAGCTTTATCTTTTCCGTGCTGAACATGTAATGTCTACAGCATGAAGAATATACTATCTCTGAGCAACTGAGCAGTACATATTATCTTATCAGAATACTGTACGGTCAGAAGAGGTTTTATTTTTCAGCTGCAATACATTTTGTTCATATTTTCCTCAGTGATTTATTATACTTGCACAGAAAGGAATGCTTCTAGATTGCAGCAACTTTTTAACACGATTCCTGGCATTGAGAGAACACTGCAACATCTCACCTGCATTTCACAATAAAAATATAAGCTCCTAGGTCTATGTTCAGATACAGAAACCTGAACTGAGCTCAGATTGTTCAAGCGTTTATTTATTCCACTCTGTAAGGGAAAACATTAGCACGTTCTCAGTTTCAGCTCTTTGGCTTCCTTACTTCCAATGAAGCAGAGTCTATCTGCTATTACTGCTATATAGATAAAGCTTCTATTTGTGACTGTCTTGCTACATCATATGAGCTGTGGGTCAACTTATACAGGACCGGCTCTTTTATATCATAATGCAGCCTAGAAAGACCAAGACAAGACTCAGTATCTTTCAGAGGATCGGGAGAGAGAGGGAGAAGAATCAGAGAAGACCGCTGCTGTAAACTTACCACCCCAGTACAAGCTGAAAATCCGCCTTATTTCTCCGGAGAGCGCTGAATCTGAAAGAGCAAACGGCGAAGAGAACAGGGGAACTCTAAGCAAAATCGCTCTCGGTACTCACCTAGCGCTGAAGACCAGTGCCGGGAAGAGAGGCAGCAAGTAACAAGCGGCGATGAATTGCATACTGGAGCGGCTCAGCTTCGTGCCGTTCCCCACCGCCCTCTTC
>NW_010509730.1:0-7028 GCF_000687285.1 Phaethon lepturus
TTCCAACCTTAGTGATTCTGTGACTCTGTAATGGTATGTAACCTATTTTTACATTGCAATACACAAAAGAAAGGGAAAAATGTTGTTGTCCTGTTCTCTCTCTCTAATGCTAATGTGGAGTTACCAGGTTATTGGAATTAAAATCAGTTTCTGTCCTTTTATGGTGAAAACAAGCAAGTTTAATGACTTCATGTAAATATTGAGGGAGGCAGAAATGCAGATTTTAATCAAAGTGACTTGGAAGTCGTGTTTTCTTTCTCCCCCTTTTTTTTTTTCCTTTCTCCCCCTTTTTTTTTCCTTTCTCCAAGACTGTTAAGCAAATGGAACTAACTATCAAGTAAGCACACACATTTCAACCATCCATGCCAAGCTCTCAAGGCGTGAAAGCACATGCACAGTTTAATTAAATTTATCCGAGAAATCCCCAGACGAAAAAAATAAATAGACGAATATACAACAGTAATGAGACTGTTCTTCTCTCCATTAATATCAGTGGAGATGTGTATATATGGACATAGAAAGGCACTGTCCTGCCATTGTATATGATCACTTTGTATTCAGGACTCACAAAGGTGTTTCATCTGACTAATATCTTCAAGTGTTCTTTTTGGAGGACTGGAATATTTGCCAGAAGTCTTCAAAGTCTGTATGACTCTGATTTACAATACTCATAAAACTTTTGTTTATTAAATTGAACCTGTCAATACTACTTAGTTAATGCTCTTCTGTTTTCCCTTTTAGACTTTGGTGTTGAACAGAAGAAATAATGTGGTTTCAAATGAGATTGCAATGTATGATGTAGTAATAATAGCTACTCCATTCTGCAGCACAGGCAAGCTCCTTTCCATCCAGGACAGAGGAGGCAAATAGCAATGTTTCCCTGCAGCCTCCCTTTCAGATAACTAGGGAAGCTTGTTTGATGCCACTTTCTGTAAAGTGCTAACCACGACTCAGAGCGACCGTCCCTTCACACTGATGTCCTGCTCAGGCAGGAGCTAAGTGTGTGAGATCTGTTTCTCTGACTTGGGTGGTACATCTTCTCATGAGCTGTCACAGTGACCTACACAGGCACCATCAGCAGCAATGATTCAAATGTCAACAAGATTAGGCAGCAAGGGAGCTTCATCCTGGCCTTTTTGTTTGCTACTGCAGATTTACATACATAACACATCTGTATGGGATCACAGAACCTTGGCGCTCAGTCACCTTGGCAAGTTGTCTTTGCAATGCAGTTGGCATGCATAGAATATATGGGGAAAGATCACTTCTGAGGTGCAACATATGGGGGAAACCCGTTTTTCTTGGAAACACATTGCTTGAAGTAGACATACCTTCTGTAATCTGTGTCATACAGGTGGTGTTGCTCAAAACTGATGGAGTCAGCACACAAATAGTGTCACAGGAGCATTAAAAAAGAAAAACCTTAGAAAACTTTTTAAGGAAAAAAACCCTAGTTTCAGGAACATAATTTTAAAGACAGTATATAAGAAATAAAGCCTGCTAGACCACCCATATAAACTTTCTTGAGCTTGGGATGTATTGCTTATGTAAGAGGGAGTATAATACGTCATCTTTCATAAATCCACTTGAAAATCTGTCACTAGATACCAGATCATCGTGTTGGGTGTCATGTTGCTGTGCCGATGTGTTTACAACAGTCCTTCATCAAGGAAGAGTGCAGCCCTTGTTCTCTTTTAAGGCATGCTGTGACTTGCAAGTCTTTCATTGGTATGTCTCCTACTTGCTTAGGTCTCAAAGATCAGTATTTCTCTTTCCTTCCTATTATATCCCAACTGCAAATTTTGTGAAAGTTCTGAAATCAATCATTCTTCATTTGAATTAGCATGAGAAACGCATACCTTTAAACAAAACAGTCATTTGAATACTTTCCTTCACTTTTCTTGGTACTCTGAGGTGTGTTGATGAAGATATATTGGCATTCTTTCAGAGACAGTGGCTGGTCCTACAATTAATGTTAAAGTAATCTCATTTTCACAGAAAAACTTGACATAACTGAGTTGCCAGTTCAAACTTTTCAGCAAGCCCCTTGTTGTGCCAGAGAATAAATGCTTGTCCTGTGTGTAGGTGAAATGAGGGACAGTGAAGAAATTAATGCTTTTTTCCTTTTTTTTTCCTTTAAAAAAAAATAAAAATTCAGGAAGTTAGTAATGCAGAAATTTCATAATGAAATGAATTTATACTAGAACGTGGATTCCCAGGTTCCCTTGCAATTCAGCTGAATTCCAGCTGACTTAAGGACCACATTGTAGCTGCATTCCTATGCTAGACCTGCTGCTAGGGAAAGTAGGTTGTTGACCATAAACTTGTCAATTTTTACTGTTCAATGCTTGTGAATAAATTGAATGTATTTCCAGAGGAAGGTTTACAGGCTTCCAAAACACAAAATATTATTTAATTGTCCTTTAGCTTGAAAAGGTGGAAGAAGAAATCTTCTTTAAGGCTCAGAAAAATCTATTAAAAAAACCAACCAAACAAAAAAAGAACTCTCAAAACAAATCAAGATCTCTTTCATAAGAGGAAGAGCTAGTATAATGTACCTTGTATTTGTAAAAATAAATCTCTACTGTTTTAATGGGACAATTATTTCAAAATAGAACTTGTTGCAGAAATCCTGGATATTTTTGAGAAATTCATTCTCCCTGAATGTAAGGAGGCAAATATTTTTCTATTTGCCTAATCCGGAGGCTGGCACAAACTTTCCACCTCTCCCTTCTTTAGTCCAGGTATAATGATGTAGCCTTCATTATGCCAATGGGCTTCACTACATTAGGGGTCAGTCTCAAGTTATGTTAAAAGAGTTGTATGGACTTCAGCTACAGTTTCTCTTCAGTTTTGGTGATAATCACATAGATAAAATACAAAAGCAAATTTTACCATTACATTAGATTACATTTTAAACCTCATGGAGGTAACATGTTAAAGTCACGGTTACAACACGTTGTAAACATATTCACTAATTATGGTCTGCAGAAGCAATTCTGCAGAAGGGATGTTCAGCTTTCAGTCTGAAACATTTAGCAAAGGTTTGCCTAATGAACATTGGCAGAGACTGAGGAAAATGTCTGGTATTGGAATGTCTAATTTAGGTTTATATCTTGATTTCAGTTTCTGGGAGAGGGAACGGGCACATTCCCTTGTTGGTGTTTGAGTCAAATCACGTTCATCCTTTCAGGATTCAGGTGTTTCTCGAGAGTTTTGGCTTACAGATGTGGTTAATAGGTTCTTTCTGTGTGGTAGAAGTTACAGTAAAATTCATGCTATTTTGGAAGGCTTCCTAAAGACTCTTCAACTACAAATGCCTTTCTGTGTACTAGGAAGAATTAAAAGACGCAAATGATTATTTAAAAGTGGACAATAGAAAGGGAGCAGATATACCATTCTTATCTGTCTCATGCCATTGGGGTTTTTTTGTTGTCTGCTGTGTTGGGTTTTTTCAATATTTCTGTCATTTTGTTTAGATGTCTCTTTTTTGAGGGGGAAAGAGATAGCCTTTTTATTTTGCCAGCGCACACTGGTTTAGCATTGCTGTGGTCGTGCTCCAGAACTGTGGATTCTGGCATAATAGTGGCAACAAATAATAATGATGCTTAGAGTTGGTCCAGATGTTTATCCTGAGGATAAAAAATGCAACTGGATATGATTTGTTTTGTCTTCTTCCTCCTGAAGCAACAACATATTATGACAAGTCGGGATGGTGAGAAAAGGATGTTCTTAGCTACTTTCTTAACCCCATTCAGCAGCCCTTTTGCACATCCCTATAGCTTCATCTTACAAACTGGGAGCACACAAAAGAACTTTGGAAAGCCTTTATTTGATAAAGCATTTCATGACTCTGAAATTAAAGCCTTTTCTAGGAAGTCTTCATATCTGAACTCTTGAGATGTAGCAGGTTAATTTTTTTTTTTCCTTAACTGCATTTGAGGTATTGTAAGCATTCTGTAGGAAGCCTGTTGCACAGTTCTGTAGCTGACTTTATACAGAAATTTCTGGAGTTTAGAATAAGGAAAAAAAAATCCTCCTAAATCATCATTGCCTATTTACAAAACATGACTGAATTGAAATGTTTGTCCAGAGAGAATGAGGTTGGCAGCTGCATGAGGCTTAATTACTTTTCCTGCAATGGACTGGATGTTTCCTTTTAGCAAAGAAAATGCCAACCGTCAGGACAGCAGAATGCATTAATAATGTTGCTTTCCTTCTGCACTCCCCCTGCTACCCTGGAAAGTGGGTGCTACACAAAAATCATCTTCCGACTTGCATGAAGGTCCCAAAATGCCATTACTCTTTGCATAAACCGTCAGGACAGCAGAATGCATTAGTAATGTTGCTTTCCTTCTGCACTCCCCCTGCTACCCTGGAAAGTGGGTGCTACACAAAAATCATCTTCCGACTTGCATGAAGGTCCCACTCTTTAAAGGTGCTGATGCCCTCCTGAATGGTGGTGAGTGGTAGCATCGTCTATGTGGCATCAGTGAGGACTGCTGGCACGATGCAGTTCTTGAGAGGCACTTGATGTCATCTGCTGCAGGGTAGGTCTAAGATGCATGAAATTTTAAATCCTTTCTCACTAATTATAGTGATGGCATCTTTTTTCTCATGTTTCTGTTTTGCAGGCTGTAGGTTATGAGAGTGAAAACAAGTGAGGTGTTTAAAGGAGCACCTAGCTGTCAGAACAGTATCTTCCCTACAAAAATATCCTTGGTTTACTCTCAAATATAAATGACAGATTTCATTATAATTTACCCTTAAGATGGAGGGAGGGGGAGAGGGAGGTAGGTCCTACCAGATGCTAAAAAAAGTTTCAAAACTGAAGTGAATAAAAATGGTACTCTATTAAAATACCTATACTGATTTTTCTTCTTTTGCCCGTTATGTCTTGTCACTAAATGCTTAGAATGACCTGAAATGTTTTTAAGCAGACAAGAAACAACTACCCCTGCCATGTTTTGAGAAGTTCAGGTACTGTAACTTGGTACACAGGAAGTTCATTAGACACTATGTGTCTGTCGTGATTTAACCCAGCAGGCAACTAAGCACCCCACAGCCACTCGCTCACTCCCCCCACAGTGGGATGGGGGAGAGAATCGGAAAAGTAGAAGTGCAAAAACTCGTGGGTTAAGATAAAGACAGTTTAATAGCAAAAGCCGCGCACACAAGCAAAGCAACGCAAGGAATTCACTCACCACTTCCCACCAGCAGGCAGGTGTTCAGCCATCCCCATGGAAGCAGGGCTCCGGCACACACAACGGTTACTTAGGAAGACAAACGTCATCACTCTGAACGTCCCTCGCTTCTTCCTTCTTCCCCAGCTTATATGCTAAGCATGATAACATATGGTGTGGAAGATCCCATTGGCCAGCCTGGGCCAGCTGTCCTGGCCGTGTCCCCTCCCAGCTCCCCGGGCACCCCCAGCCTCCTTGCTGGCAGCCCAGCACGAGAAGCTGGACAGTCCTTGACTGCTTAGGAACAACTGAAAATATCAGTTTGTTATCAACATTATTTTCATCCCAAATCATAGCCTCATACTAGCTACTGTGAAGAAAATTAACTCTACCCCAGCTGAAACCAGGACAGCATCTTGAAGGAGACACCATTTAAAAACTGCAAATCCACATGTATGTGGATTTCTTGTTTTTCTGAGTTACATTTAGTCTTGCATTAATAAAATTGGTTCTGAATCAGGATATGATGCAGATTTTTTCCTTTTCATTAAGTGGAAAAAGAAGAGTTGGTATATCATTCGTTCTGTACAATACTGGCTATAGAACTTACCAGAATTTTTCCTATATAGCGTGAAATAACTTAGGCTTGCAAAAACATAGCTTTCCATCTATGTTTAAAGAAAAACACAAACCCCTCACCTCTAGGAAGTTATGGATGCTATTATATGGTTACATGTTATTGTAGAAGACTCTTTCCAGGCATGTTTGTTTAGAGCTGGGCTGTTTCAGTCCATTCCTTTTAACTGCATTATCAAACTCTTGGATATAAGTTGTATTAAAACATGAAACCTACATGAAACTTAACTTGACAGTGTTTCTTTAAATAAAAAACATATCAAACTTCTTTTTAATAATGTTCAAAAAGAGTATAAAAATGCTAAGATTTGATTTTTAAGGAAGAGAACTTAAAAAAAAATAAAAATTAAACATAGACATGTTAGTAAGATCTCCAGCATGAATAACACTGGATTATTAATGCAAATTGAATGTATGTGTACCTAGGAATGACAAAGAGTTAAGATAACTTAACCATTCAAGTAAACTTGGAGCTAAGTAGATTGAGAGCAAAACTGAGCTTTTAAAACTTCTTCATTTCTATTAACCTGTAGTATTGTTATTTTAAGGGTTTTCTCTAAGTTAATGATACTGACTTTCCAATTGGTTTTTAAGAGAATACAGTTCAGTTACTGCCTGCAGGACTTAGGGAGGGAACTCACTGTGTTTTGGGCAGCTTTAACACTTTACAGGCTGGGGCAATAAATATTTTTCAACTGCTTTTGCCCTCAAAGAGCAGTTTGGTTTACAAGCAATAAATAAGAGGGAGGCATGTTAGATGGGCAATAGCTGAATTAATCTGTTATTACGACTCACTAGCGAAAATAAGAAATTTTCCTTCAAGTCTTGTGAAGGGGGTAGGTTCTGCAGGCTGGTGTCTCTGTAAACCCATGCTACTCCCTTTCCATTTGTTGAATTTTCTTTGGTGATTGGGATTCTTTGTGTTAGCTTTTGGGCCTGAACTGAAGTATCTGCCCCTGTGGAGAAAGAGCAGTTTTTCAAGAGAAAAAAATCTGGTTTTCATGTGTTGGGATTTCCGCTGTGGTCACCATTGCTTGAAGTGCTGTGGCCAGCAGCTGGTTGGTGATCATCACCAGTGCTGACCCACACTGAACATCCTGGGATGGTGGAAAGCAGAGAAGGATAAAGAAACAGTGGTCAGGCCATGGGCTCAGGTGATAGAAAGAACAACTCACTACCTCCGATGGCTGCATGAGGCTGGACTGGGAA
>NW_010509731.1:0-2945 GCF_000687285.1 Phaethon lepturus
AGGCTACATGTGTAGGGAGCCTCGTCTTGTAAGAGCTGTGAGACACCTCTCTATTCTCTTAGGTGGAGTACAGCCAAGCGACAGGAGTTGCAGAAGAGGAAGGGAAGAGAGAAGGAGCAAGAAGTGTCTGAACTGGCAAACTCTCCCAGGAGTGCAGAGAGTGAAAGCTGCTGTAAGTCACAGGCCCCCGGGGCCTTATTGCCCCTATTCTGCATCCCAGGCCCTCGCTGCCCCTCCCCTGGCCCCCTTTCTTTCCCACGCTGATGTGATTTCCACCATCCCTCCACCTTCTTTCTCCATCTCAGTCTGACCAGCTCCCTGTCCCCATCTTTTAGGTCCTCTCTCTCCCTGCCCTGTGGCCCGTGGCTATTTTTCCTTTTTCTGTCTCTCTCACTCTGGCTCCCTATCCCTGCTTTCTCCTTCCTCCCTCTCTGCCACCTAGCCTGTCGCTGCTATTTTCTTTCACAGTCTCTCTCTGTCCAGCTCTCAGCCACCATGTTTGCATTCCTCTCCCTCTCTTCTGTAGCCCATCGGTATTTTTGCTGTCTCTGGCTCTCTCTGCCCAGCTCCGTGTCCCTGATGATCCAAGTCTTCCTTCTCGGCCCTGTAGCACAGCACAAGTCTCTTTCTTCCTCTGTCTCCCTCTATCCTGCTCCCTGCCCCTGTTTTGCAAAAACAGTCCTTGTCAGCCCTGAGCCACGCTGCAGTTTCATTTCTTTCGCCGTCTTGCCCTGTCCGGCTCCCTGCCAGGATCTTTTAATTCCTCTCTATCTGTCTTGAAGCCCATCGCTGTTTTTTTTCTTTCTCTGTCTCTCTGTCCGTCGCCCTGTTTCTGTCTTTACTTACTCTTTTTAGTTCCTCCCTCTCTGCCCTGCGGCCAGTCGCTATTTTGCCATTCTTTGTCCCGTGTCTTGAATCGCTCCCTCTCTATCCTGTAGTCTGTCACAGTGGTGTTTTTTTTCCTTCTCTCTCCATCGCTCTCTATCCGGCTCCCTGTCCCTACTTTTTAGTTGTCCCCTCGCTGCCCCTGCGGCATGTTGCTATCTTCCCTGCCGCTGTCTCCCTCTGTATGGCTCCCTGTCCCTTCCTTTTGGAAACGCCTCCCTCTCTGTCTTGGATCCCATCGCACTTCTTCCTTTCTCCGTTTGTATCTGGCTGGCTCCCACTCTCTGTTTTTCAGTTTCTTCTTTCTCCATCTCTCTGTCCAGCCCTGGATCCCAATTTTTTAGTTCCTCCTCCTCTTCTCTGGATTCCCTCAGAATAGTGAGTGGGATCAATCTCTTTCACATGAGCTACAGAAAATGTTTCCTTTTACCTACAAATATAACGTAGTTATTAATGGTCTTCTGCAGTTCCAAACATGATATTTTGGGATTTCCTGGGTCGACATCATAAAGATACTGATTGTTGATTCAGGGAGAATTTTAGTCACAGCCTTACTGCAAGGTTCTTTATAAGATTCTTTATAACTGCCATAGCTTCAGAAACAGAAGTGATGAGAACACTGGAAAAATTATAAATTCAATATTTGTTTAGTCATCCTGGTAAACAGGAGTTCTTTTCGTCAGTCTTAAAGAGGAAGCTTATTTACAATTATATAAATGTGATAGGTGCTCAGTGGATAACGTTATCAGAAAGGCCTGTCTTTTTCCTTTCAAAAGGCTTGTGATTCGTACCCTATGTAATACAAGGTGAATTCTCATTCACATGGTCTCCTCAGAGCCGGGTTTTGAAATCAGTCACCTACAGCTACCAACTAATCGCTTACCAACTTCTATGAGTTCAAGTGTAGGCTTGATGTTTGGGGCCTCTGAAGACTTTTCAGGGGTATGCAGATGTACCCAGCATCTCTCTTAGTTGATCCAAGAGTATTCCTAAAGCTGGCAATTGAGCAGGGAGACAGAAAGGGTTATGCTGCTCATTGCCTGTATATGAAACTTGCTATTTTGGGTTACTGTTGTTGAAGGAGGTAAGCTTGTTATCGCTGGAGACACCTGCCAGCTCTTAGGGGGGCATTTACGCTGTTTCGATTAGATGTTGGGGTTTGTCTACTGAACGTCAAAGAAATACTTGGTTATATAGGCTGTAAAAAAATGCAGGTTTTTTCCTTCCTATTCCTTTGTGGCAATACAGATTTCTTACCTCCACGGATATGTGTGCATTTACTGAGCTAGAATTCCTTGAAGACGCTCGTTAATTCCCATTTCTTCCATTCCGTGCCTCAAACACGTTTCCCGGTAAGAAGAGATTCATTACCTGACTAGCATAGTCTAGAAAACGTAGATTTTCCTCAAGCTCCCTTTGTACTAATCTTCCCTCACTTAGCTGCTTTAGAATTAAACAAATAGTCATTTCTTAGGTTTGAAATAGGTAAAACAATATGAACTGAGTTCACAGGAAGGTGGGCTGCTTAGGCCTTGTATGGATAGTCTATTTCTTCCCCATTTTATGAAAGCACTTTTCTTGACTGAGCTCAGTTTTTGTTCTTCATGAAACCCAAAGCCACTGCAGCGTAAACCTTAATGGATGCTGTCTTTCACATGCTGATCCTCGCATGCCCAGTTTTCTTGCAGGGTCTCTGCTAGAAGGTTAAAGAATGTTCTGACTCAAGCATATATTTTATTTTTCTTAATCTAACTCCAGTTCACTGAATCTTTGCTATTGAAGTCAGAGAGGAAAGTAGGAAAGTTCAGCTCACAGAATAACTTTGGAAAGACCTAATTCAGAAATGTTATGCTCTGGGGCACATTTAATATCTGCCCACAAGTTTTATATAATTGCTAATACTTTTTTTTCCCAGAAATTAATGTCTATTTTAAAGAAAAGTGCCTGATCTCTTTAGTTCCAGGAGAACTTTGGAAACATAGACCTCTTGTTGTTCTAGATGAGTTTCTGGCAATGCGAACAGTACGCTCTTCTCCAACACAGGTTGTGTCTCTGCTGCA
>NW_010509732.1:0-30180 GCF_000687285.1 Phaethon lepturus
GCCCGGCCCGCGGCCGGCGCTGGGCCCCGGGGTGCCGGAGTCACCCAAGTCACCGCCCGCTGTGGTAAAAGCCAAAAACCAGCAGTGTATGTGGTGTTGGGTTTTTTGTTGTTTTTCTTTGTTTTGGTTTTTGGGTTTTTTTTTTTTTTTTTTAAGTTGACTATAAAAATACCATTTCTCTAAAGATAGACGTGAGAGTGCCCATGGCACAGCCGCGTTTGAAAAACATTCACCAAACACATCAGGACCGACTAACTTCAACACACCGCTCATTGCTTTCTCTGATTGCTGCCATACATAAAGTTCCACTGGCTTACTTTAAAAATATGTTAATCTGCAAACATTTACAGAAGGCAGCGATTCCCCAGTGGCAATATATAAAGTTTAAATTGTTTAACTAAATATGTGCACATAAATTGCAAATAATAAACTTTTGCAGTTAAGTGAAAACTAAAAAAGAAACAGAAACAAACAAACAAAACCCCAAACCACCAAATACCCTGGTTTTGGTTTAGGCCTTGAGCTTATAAAAAACCCAAACAATCCCCTCCCCCCCTCCCCAAACAAAACCAAACAAACAAAAACACAAAGAAAAGGAAATTTAACTTGCCATACAAAATAAAAGGCAGTTTATGCGTGACCCTTTCTCTCTAACCAATAACTGCCACTTGTAAGTAAGCTTTTTTGAACAAATTACTGTAAAGCTTTAACTGCATTGTACAAATACAAATTTTACTTTCTTCTAAAATGTGCTCATGTAAATAATGATAACTCAGATTCTGGAGTTGTTCAATGTCTCAGAAAACCTTCTTGTCATGGAAAATATGCAGCTGATATTTAGAAAGGTTTTCCTGTAATTAACTCCCCCTTGAGGATTTTAAGTTAGCAGCAGTAAAATTACCAACAGTATACTAATACACACCACATGCACTGTTACTCAGTGGCCTACCAGCATTCTCTTGAAGATTAAAAAAAGTAAAATACAACAAAACCATCCCAGGGATAAGGTCAAAGATTTTTATTCTTTTTTTAATATGGGCAAACTACATTTATTGTTTAAAAAACCCTATCTGCACTGTAACATACCTGCCATTTTTGCCTCCTTTTATTTGTGTAATATTGAAGATGCTATTTAAAACTAGCCTTCTACCTATTGTCATTGAAGATTGAGTTGAGAGCCAAGAACATACTTAGCACAACTTGTCCAAAATACTAGTATGTCCTTCAGTCTTTCTTTTCATCTACCATTAAGAAAAAATAAAATCAATACAGCAACTTCCAAGCCAAAGATAACTGGATAACAGAAACATACACCTCCTGCTTCATCTTTGTCACTGTCAGATTTTATTTCTTTCCTCAACTAATGATATTATACTGACTCAAAAACGTACAGCTTATGTAACTGCCTTTTTCAAGAAAAGATTGTAGACCACAAGTTATTTTAGTCCATTTTTGTAAATTTTTGTCACCTCTCTGCGTATGATGTTAGATACCCACATTTCCTGATGTGCATGAAACGTGTACACACACAGGCACGGGATGGTGCAGAGCCTGTCTGCACGTCGGCAGGTACTAGCTACTGGAAGCCAATATGACATCACACACTGAACCAGAATCTGCTTTTTCTGTCCTGACTTGAATAAAGCACTATACCTGCAACCAATACACCCATGCTCACATGAGTACCTGTATATAGAACGGAATATATTCCACAGGGATGCACCAATTTTCTGTAGACTAATGCGCTTACATAGGTAGGCCACGGTCCAGTTCTCTTTCTGTGTTTACTCGTTAGAGATTTGTATGACAGAGCATGCCATCATGTGACATATTCAGCTCCCATGTATACACATAGGTATTCTGGATTTCATATTTCAGGTCCCAAACCCTGCTCTGTCATCTGCTAACCCAAACTGCTCTCTGCCAGCCCTGCCTATTCTCGGTGTGACGGGCGCTTCTGGATCCAATCCTGCAGACCTAAGCATAGATTCACATGCACCTTTTCAAGATCAAGACCTCAAAGCATGGCCTGTGTATTGCACAGGACATAACAGCCTGCTGTCAGGGTATTTATCTAGCACAGCAATTTCATTATTATAATTCATTAGTGTAATTCCACGTAATCCTTCCCAAACTGCTCTGTAAGACCTGGTTTCTTCAAGTAGCTTTTTGCTAACAGATCCCTGCATCTACAGAGTCTTATTTATCCCAGTTAAATCTCTAGATTTTTACACTTGGATGTAAAAATAATAGTTCAGCTTACGTTGCTGAACAAGCTTAAGGCATTCATAGAATGACAGATTAACTTTAAATTGTTTGTCTACAACTTAACCTTACATACGAAATACAATTTTTAAAAGCCCTTTGAAAAATAAAGTATCAGGAAGCACGATACAGAAGATGCTTACTATTACTTTTTTTTGTTTTTTAAATGTCTGGTAAATATATCAGGAAAAGCAATTCAGGGAAAAGATGCATTAAAAAACCCTTACCACCTGTTTTTTTTAAAAAAGGGCTCCCAGAAGCCTCCCTCTAGTCTTCCTATTTGTTTAAAAACATAACAATGGCAAAACCAACCACTTTCACATCAGATTTTCTAAATGTTATTTTTAAGACTTCTTTTTCATCCCTTGAGTTGAGGCAAAGAAAACTGACCAGTCGATTGCAATACTGTAGGCGATCCGCTGTTAGTCCCTTCCAGTCACAAAGCTCTGAACTCTGCCTATTGCCTTGATGGAAATGCCACAGACTCTTAATCTCCCTCTCCCTAAGTTTTTAAGAAACGTCAATAAAAAAACAACAAATCACTTGTTAAAAAGTTGGATAAGGTATTTGGTAGCAGCTAAAGATTTCCCACAGAATACTGTATTTGGGGATGAATCTAAAAATACCAACAGGTTTAAAGTACTCGGTCTTTTGCACTTTCACACCTATCTAAGTGTTTTGGTTGCATTTCTAAACAATGGGTGAAAGGGAGAACAGAGAAGACTTAACTCTTTCCATCCCAAACTTCTACCAAACCACCTCTCTTTCCTTCCCCCACAATAAGCTACTAGGCTGACTTTTATAAATAGCCATTTTGGAAGGATTTTTTTCGCCCCTTTGAAAAATTACCTAAAGCCTTTTTTTCCCAAGCAAGTTAATGTGAACTTGGGAATGGCAATTAAATTGTCAGAATTAAAAAATTTGTTTTTAACTAGAAGGTAGCCAGAAGTATAGTCATGGGGCTGGTATTGATTGTCTGAACAGAGAACATTACTCTTCAGGTATTTATTCTGCCACCTCTGCACCAGAGGTTCTCCTTCAAATCAAATCAATCCCTGGAAAAGATTGGTTCTTGCTACTCAGACACACAACTAGGCTGCAACAGAGCTGATTGTTGTTGTTGTTCTCTCTAGGTTTTACTGAACAATATCTAGGCTTCCGATTGTTTCTGAATAATTTTCACAGTTGCAAATTGTAATCTTTCCTGGACTGTGAACACTCTGGGGTGGAGAATACATCTCGTTTTATTTGAAAGACACCAAGCAGTTGATAAAGTATATCTGCTAATGAAAAGTGTGCTAAAATCCATGCTTTGAAGCATGGTTACTGCAATAGTACTTTTCCATTATTTATGCATTATCTTCCTCTGTCTCCCTTTTGGCAAAATCCCTTATGCCCAATTTCAGGTTTTGGTTTTGCTCTGTTTTGTTTTGAGAAAAGCAGGGAACCTTTTTATTCATTATTCTAAAATGTTTTTGCTTCAGAGACATGGACAATTAATTGAATTAGTTAATAATTAATAAATATAACAATATAGTAATGAATTAATAAATAATTAATTGAAAAAACTGATTAATTATTGCTAAGAAATCATAAAATACTGGGGCAAACATTCTGCTAATTCTAAGGATATCTACATCATGAAAACAGGGCCTGAAAGTCTGGCTCCAAAAATCTGAAAATAATTGGA
This sequence comes from Phaethon lepturus, assembly GCF_000687285.1. Classification (NCBI taxonomy): domain Eukaryota; kingdom Metazoa; phylum Chordata; class Aves; order Phaethontiformes; family Phaethontidae; genus Phaethon; species Phaethon lepturus. The sequence continues at coordinate 3,956 of NW_010509732.1, forward strand.
TTTTCTGACCTGTAATTCGTTAATATTAAAAGTTTATAAACACAATTCAGAAAGAAGTAGATCAAGTGACCACTCCAGTTGACCCTTCTGACAACTGTACCTTCTGAGACTTAAAAAACCAAAAATACCACACCAAAAAAACCCAAACTCAAGCCGAAACCATAAAAAACCCAACAACTTTTGTATTCCTATACATTATATATAGTTTCCAGCTGAACTTGAATTTGTACTTTGATCATCTGTTTTACACCTTGCCAGTGGAAGGTCTTGGAACAAGACAGTTGAACACATACACTCACTCAGTTAGGCAAATAGTAATTATCTATATTTTCAGCAATCACATTAAATAATGACTTAAGGTAGACTAGAATATTCACTGGATAGATAAAGAAACAGAATAGCAACAGATAACAAAGGCAGTATGCAATTAAATTCAGAGTAAAACAACACCAAGAAATTAAATGTAATAGCAGCCTGTTAAGGATGTCAAATTCTGAACAGAAAGGCAGACAGAAAACAATTAGCTCTATTTTAAATCACCAGGGTTAGCTACCAGCTCTGCCTATTAGCTACCTATGAAATAGGTCTACTTTTATTCACTCTTCTTTTGTATTGACAAAAATTGTACTCCCGTCAATTACAAACTAAGTATAAGCCACAGCCCTTGAAACATAGGATGGATTCGTGAAAAGATCCCCTTACTATGAAAGTTGAATAATTGTATTAGTGTGTGTTTACTTAGGGAAGAATTAGTTACACAAATACAGATAGGAGCTCTAAATATTTTGCAGCAAAATGTTTTTCAGTACTTTGATAAACAATTTAAAGACTAAATATGAAATACGAGTAGAATACATAAAACTGTGACAAGATTTATTTCATTTAAAGTATACGTAATATTAAAAGGGGCCAATTTTGTTGTTTATCCATGGAGTATTAAACCGAAAGAAACCTTGTGCCCTTAAAGTCCATGGCATAGAAATAACACGCAGTATTAAGAACAAGCCCCAAAGCAAAAAGTGGGTTAATTAATTCTACATCTTGTTCCTCTTTCTATAGTCAAAGATGTAGGGCTCTACGAACATTGCTTTCAGATCACTTTATTGACTATTCTCTGTACGGTCATTTATTTTAGACGACTGATGTCACATTTGGCATTATATCAGCTGACATATTGTAGACATTTTCTTCCAGAAATGGCTCTTTAAGGCTGAGTGCAAGAGGTTAAGATGCCTGACGGAAACTAACTTTACAACAGTGATGTTCTTCTATATTCATACAACAGTCTTAATAATTTTAAATTAGCATAAAGTTTATACTTGTATAACACATGTAATACGTGTGTGTATGTATGCAGTAATTCATAGACTAAAAAAAGGAAAAAAAAAAGACCTAAATCTAAATTATTCTATTCCATTACATGTACCTTCAAGGTGCTTTAATTACAAGCAAATTATTTTTAAATATAAGAAAGATTTTTCTACCTTATCAATGTATCTTCATTAGATTGCAAAGCCATAAAATTCTAGATTAAAACGCAAAGTTCACTAGCTTTGAGTTTTTTGTTTGGTTATCTTTTTGGTTTATCATAGAATACTCAAACTGATTATTGTATTCATTTTGTAAATACATTCCTCTAGAACAGACATAGCAGCATGTAGCTGAGTGATCCTTGATAATACAGTGGGGAAAAAAAAAAACCCTGTTAAAAAACGTAATCTCCTTTTTTAAAATCACGAGGTAGAAATCAATCATTACCATTTGCTGCTTGAACAATACTTTACATTTCAGCATTTGTTACTATTTCTTCCACATCAAATTCTTGCAGAAAAACTTAAACATTGCTGGTTTTCAGACTGCAGGTCTGAATACAGTTTAGCTTTAGAAGTGTTATTTTTCTTTCAATTTATCTGTAACAATAGGCAAATATGTGCTAAGGCTAACTGAAATAATTGCTGTGGATTTCTGAACAGGGAAGATCCTCTTCTGAAGTTACTAAAGTATAAACAGGTAATTTACGGCAAGAAAGTGTGTCCAGGGATTAATGGCAAAATTGCATCCACTTTTCTTCTGCTTAGTGAGAACCGTATTTGTAATCACTGTATGCAAAGCATGCACAACGTGCCAGCTCAGCTAAGGTGTAATGAAGAGGCTTAACAAATACCAGCATTGCTTATATCAAGTAATGGTCAGTGTGTCTTTGTGCTGAACGTGTCTGAAATGCAATGACACAAGACTTTGGCATTTGGGACGGTTTTCTAGCATCTTATAGGAATGAAGGTCTAGTTCTTACTGCCACATACTGTAACCTGCTGCTGTTGGCAAGAAGCAGATTTTACACTGACCATGTTCTCCGGCTGCTTTTAGTGTCGCTTCAGGATGTGTCGATCCAAGGGGGTTACGCACAAATCGTCGCCGGCGCCGCAAGTCATCTTCCCAGTAGTCAAGGCGCCAGAACTCACGAGGACGACTACAATGAAACAGAGGAGCCACATATGTTAGCAATTATCAAACAGCATGGTAGCGCTGAATTTCTGCATAAAGCTCTCCTTGTTTGCGGTGCTTTTGCCTTTTTTTTTTTTTTTAACCTCCCCCCTTTCTGCAATCTTTTACTTAGGTATGTCCTTGAAAATAACAATATCACCTTCCAGTCTAAGGAACTCCTTTCCCTTTTTTCTTGGAAGGTGAAATGAGCACTAAATACATCATTTTGAAATGAATTGCTGACAGTGTGATCAGTTTCCCCACACTCTAGTGGCATGTGCTCCGATTTCAGCCTCATTTCAGCCTCAGCAGGGCACCTTTCTCAGTGACTGCATTTATAAACCAGAATAGGGAAAAGGCTATTATAAATATGGTATAGCATTACCTATATTAATCAAAGTCTGTCCCCCTTCATTTTTCTTCCTAATTTGTGCCTTTTTCCACAAGGTCAGTAAATCATACCATGAATTCTTGGTCCAGAAAGTGTTAACTTTAATGAATACCTCAGTTACATGGTTATGTATGTGATAATAAAATATTACTCTGTTTAGATGTGCAGGAATTTAATTAAAATAATCTCTTAAAATATTCATTACATTTAGCCCCTGAGGCTTAGAACAACACAAGAAAATGCATTTCTTTTCCATTTACTGTTTTTAAATAAACCATTCCAGGAGAGAGAAACAGCAATCTATTTTCGAGCAAATCAGATTGGATTTCTGGTTTATGTAGTTGTGTTTTTACATTTAATTAAAAACTACATGTTACGATGTGTAATAATTGCTATATTGAAGGCATACTTTTAAAAAATTACATCTAGAAAAGGTTATATCAAATTCATTATTTTCCATTGTATGCTCCAAATATACATAGATCTTTTTAATATGGTCATATATAAGTGCCAGTTACTATCTTGTTAGATGATCATGAATGAATGCCACTGTAAAACAGTATTTTAGCCCAGAGAATGTTCAAAAGACGCCAATTTCAGGTACAGCAAATAAACAAACAGAAAATGCCTGAAGCACAGAATAGCCATGATAGCCTGAAAACCTGTATGCCCAAATTTAAGAAACATTGATTTTGTTTGTTAACATAGCTAGTATTAAAACAATAGATGAAAATGCATATATATTCCATTTCTCATCCAGGAGCTAATAGAAGGTATACCTGTCAACACTGACAAATGAATAGCCACAACTAATTTACAGATCACAACGTTAAAAATACTTGGTATCTGCATTCTTAGCTTTGAGAAATAAAGGCAGAAATTTGTTTTATTTAAGGTAAATCAAGGTTTCAAACAAACATGGTAACAAAAGCCAGAATAATTTGCATAACCCTACTCTCAAACACAATTTCTAGACATTAAAAATCGTGACTGAAAATAAACTTATAAAAATGGAGAGTGTCTTTGCATCTACCTTCATTAAAATTCTATGCCTTTTTCTAACACCAAAGAAAAGGCAGTACTATTCTTCATATTCCTGATTTCTTACTCTCAGAAAAATACTGAAGTATTGGAATCAAATGCCCTCATATCGTATTTTCACACTTTGTGTTACAATCATGCTAAAATTTGAATGCTTTGATTATAAAATCCAATGATTTTGGAATAATTAACCAAAGAAAAATTATAAAACACAGTAAGATATGGGTTTATTCAAAGGTCGATTAATAACTTAAAATTCTCCATTAGTGATTATAGAAAAAAGGCAGAACACAGCTGGCTATGTGCATGCCTTTGATAGTCGTAGAGCATGGATAGGCACTTCATCATTCTGCCTTCCTACATTTATCTGTTAAAATTATTATCAAATATCAGGCAGGATGCAGTCGTGAATCACAGACCGCTCCTCGTCTTCAGGGGAATGATACAATGAGGGTCTATTCATCAGTATGGCAATCGGCACAAGTAATTAGTTCCCTAGACTGAGATCTCCTACAAAGCTTATTTCAGGCAGCACCACAAACATATGACAATGAAAAGCTAATGGAAGCCGCTAAAATTTGTTAACCTCTTCTGCCATCAATCCTTCTGGTATTCTTTGCTACAGTATTATGCAAAGATTGTAAATTATTAATTTGTCATTCATCTATCTTTCTACAGTTTTGATAGAATTAAGTGATGCCATTCTTCTGGGTAACAATTACAATTATACCACATTACAAAACTATGCTAAAATTATTAGAAAAATAGGTAACAATGATCAGGCACGAAGTATTACCCTGAAATATAATATATCTTTAGTCCCCTACTTTTCTTTCAATTTGGCATATGAAATTTGCATAGAATTACACCTCCTTCACCCCAGTGTGCTGATTATTCACAAACAACATACCAACTATTAGACTGTCTATTTGGGTGTTTATAACTATTGGCTACCACTGTATTATGAGGTTAAAAAAAAAAAATCTACTCTCTACACACAGAAAAATATCCAACAAAAACCTGCATAGCCAAAAATAAACACCTATGTTGTCTAATTCTTACAAGTGAACCATTTTTGAGCACAGCTACTGCGACAAACACGTATTAGTACCGATATAAGCCACTATACTATAAAGCCCCTCTAGAACAACTAGCTTACTAGTAAGACCAGTTAACCACTGCAGCCCCATCCCCAAAAGGCAATGCTTTTGTACCCCCACGCAGACTTAGTACCTCTGCAGCCACGGGGAGACAGACATAAATCCTGCTCGGATTCGGGCAGAACTGACTGCTGACAGACTGAAGGATTATGAAGCAAAGAGCCAAGTAAGCAGATTTTGGGAACAGCATAGTGCCATCGACTACAGGGGACATCTGACAACAGAAGCTTCCAGCCCTACAATAAATGCTGCCACGTGGACTAGAGGTGCTATACGGACTAGATCAATGAACATAAGTATTCAATTAGTGTAAGTGCAAGAGCAACATTCTCAAGGGGTTGGGGATTTATGAATTATAAATCATATGATTTGCATGGGTTTGTCAGGGCCCCCTCTAACATGATACACAGTAATTAGTAGTTCCTTGGTAACAATATTGACTGAAGAGAAACAAAGCTTTGATATTGAATGTTTTGTTCAAATACATAACCATTATATTGCTTTATTTTTCAAACAGTTCCCCAAATTGCCAGGCGATGTACTCAGAATTGAGATAAAGCCTTCCTCTGATTTCCCGTGTAACTAAGTAGATTGTTACGACTGTACAGAGATGAGATGAAATACCGAATGACCTGTGTTCTCAGGACTTCGAGCGTGTCATACAAAAGAAAAAGTCACTTCACTGTGGTCAGTGGGAAAAAGTTTAAACACTCACATATCTTCATTCCAAGAACAAGAAACCTATTTTTCCTACCAGTTTCAAAGATTAACACAACTGGAAACAAAACTCACCAATGGTGTACTAGTTTTATTATGGTGTTACAGCAAAGGAGTTTTAGGCATGGGAATTACCTATTGGTCCTCATATCCTGTAGGAGATCTAAATTGAATCTAAGCAGAGAACGACGAGAGGATCATGCAATTGCGGAAGAATTACTTCTTGTAATGCCTTATCCATTGGGTGTTTCGAGGTATTCTGCCACCTCTAAGACCACAGAAAAGCAGCAGTCAGCGCACTAGGGTGGACAGGAAAGGGAGTGTGCAAGGTGGGGAAGAGGGAAGAAAATAGAAACCTACAAAAGCAATAGTTTGAGAGGTCTTAGGGCTGTACCTGGGCCGCCAGTTAATTGAGAATGGATTTTAGCACACCACAGAAGCACCCATTCAGATCCTTAGATTAGTGAAGTACTAAATAAACAAATATATACAGAAAAGAGAAACAAAGAAAAGGAAAGAAAGGCAAAAGCAGCACAGGTTACAGAAATCATCTGCAGAGAGAGAGAATGACTAGAGCTCTAAATGATCTCTTCTATCTAGAAGGCTATCTAGCTTAAAGGCAAGAAAACCCACTCACATGAAAGACAATTTCAGCAAACTTAAAAGCAGACGGAAACTAGAGTCTGTATGCCCTCAAAAAAATGCATTATTATGAAGACTCAGACCAGCAAAGCCTGCTATTAGAGTCTTTGCACAGTCTACTATTTAAAGGAGAACAGTTCTTGCTCTGCTGTAAGGCAATTATGTACATTAAATACAGATATGAATCATCAGTCAACGTGAATTTTGTACTGCTAGAAATGACTGCACTGACACATCTGGAAGCCGAGGCTGTTCCCAGGCCACAGAATGAGAACACAGGTGGTGATCATGACATAAGCATAATACCTCATTCACATGCCCTAAACCTATGTGAAGATACCAAGATAAATTTCCAGACGACATACTCCTCGTTGGAATTCTAACTGTAGAGTTAAGCAGGTAAGTCAATCTCCAAACCTAATCAATCCTTGGTCTCTCCGCTAAGACCATCAGCAAGACAATCAATCAGTGATGGCAATTTCTAAGGTGTAAATGCTTGAACACAGAGAGCTAGGCTAAATTAGTTTCATAGACAACCAAAGATAGAGCGGCAACACCACTTATTCATCAGTAACAACAGTATAGATTTGAAAGAAAACCTGGAAGAAGGCAGCTCTGCAATTTCTCCATCACCAACTACAAGCCTACCACAACTTCTGGTTTTAATTTATTCAGCACTTTGGTTGCAATGGCTGATCAAATGCACAATATCAGGTGCTATTTCTAAATTACACAAAAGAGCAATCATAGAACGCAAATACCAATGCCCAATTTTAAAGAAAAAATACGCTGGATTACTTCAATGCTGTTCAGGAACTTTTTTTGCTCTACATCTAGATAACTTTTCCTTCCACATAAAATACTTCAAAAACTCAAGCCAGACATCTGCTGCAAGATACACTAACATTTTTCTCAAAAAAAAGAAGCAATAAGCATTTGCATTTGATTGTCAATCCGAAGATAAAAGTGCTGAAGTTCTAGAAAGTACTGCAGAAATCTTGATGGAGTACCGCTAGCAGACTGCAGGGTATCGTGTAATGTAACAAACTGCTTCATCTTGCAAATTGAAATCCATTGGATTTTCATGCAGCTGGATGTCCAGAATATTAACTAAAATCTCTTCTGCATGTAATAATAAAATGCAAGGTACGTTCCACTGACTTGATAAAATGCAATTTCAGAAAGCAAGTGAAACATTTTCTGAAACCCTTCAATGTTCTTGTAATGAGCTTTCACAAACTGTGATCTGAAAAAACAAGTTTCACAAGAGCACATTAATACAATTAGCCACATGTCTATAAATACTAATCTAAACAATGTTTTGTGCATATCCAGCTGTATTATTGATTTGTAACATGATCAAACATATCCAACATATTTTGGAAAATAAAACATTGAGCTTAATGATGGTAAAGCAAACACTGAAGATGTAACTTGACAAGCAAATTCTCAGCAGCAGTACCAAGTTCAGCACTTCACGCAGAGATCCTATGCACAAGTGTCTGTGTTGCCATGTGGTAAACCTAAATCAGAGTACTGATGCAGTAGGGAAAATGACTCTTTTTCCGTAAATCAGGTTCCTGATCTGATTCCCAACTTTGCCTGTATTACCAAAGCGCACAGGAAAAGGTTTGATTAGTATCAAGCCAAAGCTTGGCCAGCTACACTCTATCTCAATGTGTGTATTTCACGGCACTCCACTGATAATGTATCTACTTCAGAACAATAAAGATTAATTAACTCCTGATAGGCGCATTGATATCTTTGGAAATCCTACCTACATTACCTATATTCTTCAACGACAAAAGGTCTTCTACTCTCCCTCCCTCTCTCAGTTGCATTCACGTAAGCATTTATGCGGCCATAAACCTAAACCGAATCACAGTAACAATCTGAGCTTATTAGGGTTCCATGTTTTCATTCTGTTTTATATTAGTAACATGTTTACACTGCAGCTTCACCAGCAACTGTATAACTACAAATGAGGGAAAGAAAGGTGCAAGTGAGAGGAAGGAAGGAAAGGATGAGGAAAAACATCTTTGATATCAAAAAAGACATATCATGTAATCCTACTCCAATATTAGCAAAGTCTGTGCCTTCTCATGTTATCTTCATTTTCCCCACACATAGACGTTCGTATTCCATGGTTTCAGAATACAGACTTCTACAACTGGAAATAATGGGGAAAGCATTAAGCAAAAAACATCACGCACAAGCAGGCTCTTAATCTCTGCCACAGTCATTGCTGTAGTAACAGGAACTGGTCATAACAAATCCTATAACGGATTTTTCCCTAAAAGGACTTTTGCCTTTACCTATGCTTCAATTTTATCAAAAGCTGGTGGTGAGGTTTCTTGTGTTTCCAGAAGAGAAAATAGCATCATTCTTCTTTACATCTTTCAGAAGAAATAGATGTGAAAAGCAGGGTATGAACTTCAGGCACAACGTCTACATGGACTTAGCATAGAACTGTCACTCTGAGGAACTTTGCATGGTTGTAGGGGACCCTTGCAGAGTTTAAACCTATGGTACTTCCAGTGTAGAGGGGAAAAATGGGAATGTCAGTAAGGGAAGCATGTCTTAACAGATGTTTCATGCTACTTCCCCATATAAACAAGACAGTACAAACAGCACAGATCTGTAATTCCTAGATTTGCATTTTAAAGTAACTGGTAGAAATGCTGTTTGTATGCTTTTATACAGGAAATAGAATATTATATCTTTGTCTCAACCACCCATTAGACACTGCAGCTACAATCCCCCGCCGAGGCCTCCCGATCCCTGTGTTTTGAATCATACCAAAAATCCATTCCCAACTAACTAGCATGCAAAACAAAACTAGAGGAACAATGCCAATTTCAGATATCACGGAGACTCTTTCTGCATTGACAAGCTTTGAATTCCTCATTTAGAAAGCAATCCAGAAAAAACGTCGACTATAAATGTTTCACTCTCTCTCTACGCGTTATAAAACACCGTGGCAGGGTAAAGACAAGCCCACCTCCAAGGTGCTGCTGTCCTAGATGACGGTGTTATTAACCTCCAGTTTAAAAACAGTTCTCTTTATGTAAGAGTTTATGTATGCTCTTCTTTGATCTTTATTAACCCCTTGGTGGCTAACCACAGCCCCAGCTTTTTTGGAGGCAGCATTCTTTGAAGTGCTGGCATTCCAGTGCACACTGATACTTCAAAGAGGGCTCACTTAAATCACAGCACAGTACTAATCATGTATTCTGCAACCACTATCTTATCTTGGACCGATCGTATTTTGATCAGGCTAAAATAAAGCTGCACTTTAAAAGATGTCACCTTAAGACACAGTTCAATTCTTGTTGCATTTCTATCAAGACTAATTAATTAGAAATTAACTGAAATGAAAACTACCCCACTTCTCTATCGGAAGTTAACATGGAAGCTTTCTTCTGGCTTTGAGGAAAATTAGTTCAGACACGACTCCGACATGGAAGAATGAACGTATAGCAAATTTGCAACCGGATGCTTTGGCTTAGTTTTTCACAGATCTTTCCAGATCTCACACATCCTACACCTGATCGCAATCAACAACTCTTAATTTGTTTTTCAAAATAACTATAGTTCATACAGATGCCGTAAACTGCTATTCATATTGAAAATATCAATAACCACCATAATACATAAAAAATAGGTACGCTGCATCTCACTGGAGTTTTTTTGCTGTTTGTCTGACAATGCGGAAATTTAGTCTGCAGTACTTAGTCAACCCTTCCTTGCCAAAATGAAGAGTGGAATATAAGAATATAGGTTGGAGGATATATGACAAAGGAGCTAGCTCAGTCTCTACCTCCTTAGCCATTCCTCCTGGTTCTGATGCTTTCACCTTAAGCACATGCATAGAAAGGACCTATATCTTTTCTCACTAATTACAGCATCAGCAGATTTTCTGAGAGGAATAAAGTACATGGAAATGTTGCGACTCTAATTCTTTCCAGTAGCTTGGAATTTGAGATGACAACCTTTCAGCATTTCTGGATATATAGATCAACTTTTGACCAAAACAAGAAAATCTCCTCAGATCTGTTATTTCATTTGTATATTGTTCTGACCCCGAAAGTATTAAACACAGGAACTACAGTAAAGCTTTTTCCAAAAAAATCTTAGATTTGACCTGCACCAAACATTTCAGTTTCAATACCATCTCTGCTAGAAAAAACAGAATGAAATCACATTCCCACATATCTGCACTTTAAGAGCTGTGCCTAACCTGTATCCCTTTTTTTTATAGCTCTCTTAACAGCTGGATACTTTTCTTGCTTCCATAAAAATGTGCACCCCTTTGATTCAGCAAATCCTTTAGAAGAACATAGACCAGAAAAGTAAGTTTATTTTTTTCTTTTGTATATATATTTTCAGAGTCCTCTGCCAGAAAGCTGTAAACTAATTGTTCTTTTTTTTTTTTCTTCCCCAAAAAGAAGTTAAAATTATTATCTAGTAACTAGATTAACTCAACAATTCAACAAACACCAGAGAGAGGAATAGGAAAGATGACCAAGACATGGGCACAACATCTCCAGTTTTCCAATGCAGAACGAACTTCTGCAAGGTGGTGCAAGGTCTGTTGAAGATCACTTGCCTTCAAACAAGCCTTGCCAAAGTAAGTTTGCCATGCAAGAGAGACCAATCTGTTAGTTCTTTTGAGAGGAAAGAGACTGTCCTCCAAATTATGAGAGATGGAACAATTCTGGCATGCTTACACATGGTTTTTAATATTTTTTTTTTAAACCTAGAATAATAAAGAGAAAAAGGTCCTCTCTGAGGTCTCTAAATGCCTACATATCAAAAATATATACATTTAATCTTTTTATTGTGGACAGAATTTGAGTCCATCTGGGGAAATAAGAAAATTCCCCCTTCAACCTATTGCTTAATCACAAATTAATTTGAACATACTTGTCCCTCTGCTTTAAATTACATAAGGGGCATAGGTAACTCTCTCAGGTCCACAGCATGTTTGGCTACTGTTAAACAATATCTTGGAAAAGGTACTATCAATATGGATTGCAGGTTAGAATACTGAAGTCTTAGAGACACCCAACGTCAACATTACCTGCATTTCTCCTACTCTCCGATATAACTAAAAATCAAAGACTACATTAAAAAAAACAAATCAAAACAAACAACCAAAACCAAATAAACCCACCCTTCAAGTATAATTTAAAGGCTAACACTTCCGTCAGAGATTTAATTCAGGATTTAAAAATCTGAGGAGGGCAAAAATCTGGGAAATGACTTCATTGTGCGATGATTGCAGGAACATATGTAAGAAAGAGTTCAAGTAACTGCAAACATGGTATCGCGCTCTGAGACAGGAAACAATAAGTGCAAGGCAGCAAGACCACTAAGAAGCACATGGAGCTAGACTCCTAACTGTTACCATACTAACACAGCACAGTCAGGAAACAACAACAGGACTCAAAAACCTTTAAAAAGGTTTAACTTATTAAACGTATTTCTCCTTTGAAAGTCTGGCAAAAGGTCTCTCAAAATAAAAACACAGCGCTGAATTGCGATGAAGCACCCTTTCCTGGACCATAGAGAGGACACTGCATTTACCCAAGCTTTAAACGAAGTAAAAGTAGCCCGAAAACGTACCTTACCTTCTATTATATGTGGTCAATGAACCAAGAGTCAGAAGGTTGGCAACTAATAGGCACTTGCAGGGGCAAGTTCCAGACTGTTACTTGACACAGCCCGGTAGCTATCGGCTCACACACAGACCCTTGCAGGCAGCGTAAAGAATGCTGCTTCACACCTACCTGCTCCACAGCCTGCAAGAGTTCGGCGTGAAACAGCACGCGCACTATACTACTGAGGATGGAGAAGCAGTGTTAAGGTATAGACACAGGTCTAGAGAGGTAGGGAAAGCGTTCCCAAGACAGGGAGCTGATGTGGGAGGATGAGCTAAGAAAAAGTTGGAGTCTTCAACTGGAAAAGCGAAAGTGCATATTTGGGGCCAACTTCAAGAGACAGGGAGGCACTTTATAGTTGTTTTTTCTGCGCACACCCATCATTGTCATCCTATATTTAGATAAATATAGTACCATTTCATGCCTGATTACTCAGTGCTAACTTAGGCTTGCCCAAATATCTGCAGCTTTAATCACCTGTCCTATCAAAGCTAGCTGAAGCTACTGAACTGCTTCCTGAGATCCACTGATGCCCCAACGGTCATGAAGGTTCTGAAAATAGTTACTAGCCCCCTCTGAAAGTCATACCTACCCTCTGGCTACATGAACAAGAAAGAGGTGCAGAAGCCATCCTTATTGATGTTACAAAAGTTACCAAAAGGCTACTTGCAGTAAAGCATAAGCAACGTTAAGAGTGCTAAACCACCCAAGGTTTTAATATAGTAATTCAAGGGCTTAGTCTAAAAGCTTGTGCAGTGACACGGCAGAAGCAGCTAATTGAGAAGAAACCTCTCTTCTGTAGCTACTTTAAGAGAGAAATCTAGCAACAGGTAACTTGGTAATGGACATTTGGACTGAGCAATGCAAGAGACATTGCAATATTCTTTCCTCCACATATCTTTACTTTATGCTCAAGACTAACAGCATTACCATTTAAATCCAACATTATAGAACAGGATTGGTAACAAAGACTGGAAAATGAAAGCTTAAGAAGCAACAAAGCAGGAAACCAGGAATTGTTTCCTGTTTCATTTCAGTGATTTAAAAATGAGCATAAACCCCCCGACTTCTTTCCCCTCTGTGTTAGCATCCACAGACACATGCTGAAAGAAAATGACACTTCTTCAGGGAGGCTATTACCTCTCTTGAGAAGGTTTCCAACTTTTCCCTCTTCATCCAGCTACTCTTTTAAGACAAATTTACCAGCCATCTCAGCAACGATAATTTTGATTTTCAAGTCAAGTATGTGGGGGGGGGGAAGTAGGAAAAACAACATAACTCTTTAGGTTCTTTCCTAACATTAAAACAACTTTCTCAGTATTAAGCAGTTATTCTCAACACAGCAATCCCACCTCGGAAGAGAATGAAATGAATACAATACCGTCACTCACAACTGGAAACGATAAGCCATATGCAGCAAAGAATCCCTGGCCCACAGCCACTCAGCACCACGAGGAAACGCCCCGATCGGAGAGGAGAATCGAGCAATCTGGGGTAACTCACACTGGACTGCAGGCAAACTGCATCACCCCAGTTTCACCACCAACCCAGGCCGAGGGGCTCCCCGTGCCCTGTAGAGGAGGGATGTGAATGCACCCACTGGACAGAAAGAGCACAGGAACGGCTGTACCTTTTTTCACCAACAGTCTAACCCCAAATTAAGCATCTAAAAACGTCAATGGTGGCTTAAGTGGTGGCTTAAGGTAGAGTAAGATCAAACTGATCATGTACCACTTCTCCGCTAATACTCTGCCAATTTCCAACTATTCTCAGCTCAGGGGATTTCCTGAGTCTAATGTGGTTTGTCTATTTATACTCCTTCTTCCTCCTAATGTATTTCTCTTCCAAGTACTCATCCACAGTGGAGAAACAGACTTCAAATGAACCCAAGTATCAGTGGCCTCAACCCCCAAGTTCAGAGCTTGGGAAGATTACTAGAGAGAAAAACAACAGGCTGGAGCTGTGCTAATTTCTGGGAATTTCTGTTCTCATGTGTCACTTAGGCACCAAGGTAAAGAGTTTTAAGTGGCACAGGCAAACCTGAGTTTCTGGACTACAGAATTCTATCTGTGTGTGTATAAATTAAGTATCTGTATAGTATGTGATACTGTTAATGTTCATGAAAAACAACAGTGGGAACACTGAAGAGAAAAATCCTTTAGGTACTAAAGAAACTCTGAACAAAACTGCAAGTTGTGTATTTAAAAGCTGGAATGCAAATGTGAGAGTAGACATTGTAGACTCTGTAACAACCATACAATTTTCCACATTTTTTTCTGGAGATGTTAATTCTTGTTTTATGTAAATTCTTCAGAGAAGATTATTTAAGACCGTATCACTGCTAAATTATTGTGCAGATACTTACAAGCATAATTTAGGTATACGGCATCACAATGCACATTTTCTGCCTTGAACATAATCTTCCTCCCACATATATGAACTGTATGTGTAATTATCTGTAAAGTCACACCTTTCTCCATTATTCAGCTTTAGAAAAAATCGTGTCTTATCCTTGCTAAACTAAGCTTTTTTCCAGTAGCCTATGATGAAAAAATTAAAGAACCCAAACATTTTGACACAGTATATAATACAACTTCTCCAAGAAACCTTGTTTACAAGGTTTGTTAATCCATCACAGAAAACACACTAAAAAGAAATCATGGTAAAAGAACTGAGACGCATATTTTTTTGCAATTAGCTTCTCCGCTGACAGAAGAGTCAATTCAGACTGACACAGAAAAGACTGCTTCATTTCATCATGAAAATTGAATGTTTTCACTTTCCTTTTCAAAATAAAAAGCCCATCTATTTTGTAAAAGATTTCAAGGATAAGATAAGGTGAAAAGTTTTCCATTGCTGTAAAAACATTACTGTTTTCAGAAGACAAACTATTTTTATTTTGGGAGGAAGATTAATTCAGATATTAATTAATTAAATGTGTATATTCAGAGTCCTAGAAAAGAATGAAAAAAAAAAATTACACGCAAACCAGTTTTGGTTTTTAGAAGTTTCTTATGAATTTTAATTTGGACTGTTTCAGATACTGAATATACACACAGCTACTTGTACTACATTGTTTAAACTAAAAATTAAAAATACAGTAATGAAAACAATGACAAAAGGACTCAAATAAAACCTGATCTTTTGCTACAACTTCTCAAGGTCACAGGATTCATTTTCAGTACCATGCACCATTAAAATTTACTTTGTTGTACTAGTCACTAAGAGGGACAGAGAATACGGTTTTCACAAAAGGGATGGCTTTCATCTAGACTTTTACCCTCTTTATAGGGAATAACTTTGCTAAACTTTGGAAATGAAATACATCTGTGAAGCTATATGGGCAAGCAGCAAATCACAGCAAAAGCTACAGATTACTTACCAAACCATGTGATAGAAGTAACCAATCTTTGATACTAATCGCTGCAAGATGGTATTTTGCCCAAAAATTTCCAATGGGGGAAAGGGGCAGTGAGAGGAGAAGAGACAGACTGACAATCATCACGGAGATTACAGCGTGCTGTACGGGATTTGGGGATGAGAAATTAACACATTAACAAATGTAACAGGTTCTTTGGCTGAATTTATTCTGTGACGTGGATTCAGTTGCTTTTGAATAAGAAATGGGTTTGTAGGTAATTCTACTTGCTCCAAAGTCTTCTAAGGTATTGTTCTAATTTCTGTTTACTATATTTTAATAATTTGTAAAAAAAATTTCACAAGTCAAAGTTAGCTATGTTAGAGAACTTTAATTTTTCCACATAGAAGCTGTTGCCCAAAGTATTTTGCTGGTTATCTCTGTGCAAAGCTGCCAAATATGGCCACGCTAAAGGCTTTGGGAGTTCACAGTCTGTATACAATCAGTAAGTGGTAAAACACCTTTGAAGATGCTGCCCATCCCTCCCGAGGTCACGCCTCTCAGATTGCCCCCCATCACACTTCTCATATGCCCCGATGGTGACCTCATGTGCGTCACACCCACCGAGAGCAGTCTTAGTTCCTGCCCATGACAAACATGCGTTATTCCCACAGACCAACAGAGAACAATTCCTCTAGTCCAGAATTTTATCTACTGAAAAAAATTCTAAACTTTCTCCGAAATGGTGACTCCAGAAAGATCGAGAGACACTGGGACAGAGAAAGTTGCAGTTGTCTTTCATCAGTGCTCTCTACGTCCACAACAACAAAAGCAGCACAAAGGATGAAATTATTTCATCCAGATACAGAAAAGACAAAGAGCCTATGAGGCAACAAAGAAAGCATCTACATGTGGAAGCCATGGAAGATAAAAAGGTGAGAGGGGAGGGATTATGCGTACATGATCCACTGGCGATCAAGCAGAGAAGAGGACAGAGTTGGGAATCAGTAGGACAAGAGGCAGAGTGGAGAAGGGGCGGCACCAAACCAGGTCTGGCTAGGACAAAAACTGGGAAAATTAATGAAAGGTCAAAAAAGAAATCTGATGATGGGAACAGAAAATGTAGGCAGACAAGAGCAGAAAGGAAGCTGGGGAGAGGCGAGCAGGGAAGGGGAGGGAGAGAGAGACTATTTCTTCTATAATGTCCTTTTTAGGACATTACAGGAGATCCTGATTCTATTGCTCCCTGAAAATTGGACCTCGGAATCTTAATACTGTCCTACAATATCAGTCTGGTGCTCATTTGTTGTTTTTCCGAAGAGGAGGAGTGAAGTGGTGTGTGTATGTGTTTATTTCACACACAGTGGTTCCACTTCCAAAATTTCCCTGTCACGAAGTAATCTTGCAACTGCTCCAAACCAGCAAAGATCTCATTCATACAAGTCATGTCTCACCTACTCTACCATTTTAAAATAAATAAATAACTACAAATTTTTAAAAATTAAATACACCACCACCACCACTCCCCCCCCCCAACAAAATCACATCTTCAGCACCAGTAGCACCAGCTTCATGGAAATTACCAAATTAATCTATCCAAAACTGTTAACTTTTTAATGATGTCGCTACAAGGTTCTTTAAGCAAGGACAGGTAACGCTGTGCTTATGCCGCCTTTCAGTGTTTGACTCAGGAGCCTCTTGCAATACTCAGACACACGTTGAAGTAAGGCAAAGCTTTCAGGAACACAATGCAGAACTAGTAAAAACAAAACAAAACAAACAACAACAACAAAAACAAACCCAAAAAACTTTAAAATAACTGAATGAGGCCCATAAAGCACATTAGTATGGGTATTAGGCAGAACTGCAGTTCCTGGTTCCCAGTTTTGATATGGTTGTTCTTTCAGCTGTCCTTAAAATGACAATCTCTCAAATATTTCTTTTTAAGAGTGCCTCAAAGACTAGTAAACATCAAAGTTGAATGCTACAGTTTTCTTATTCTTTAAAAGTTCAGGACGAAAAATATTTGCCTTCCTAGGGTAGAGAGAGTACTCATGGATGCTATTTGCTGTGTTCATAATTAGAAAAATATTGTTTCAGTCATCAAACTTTAATGCTGCTCTTTAGAGCCAAAGACCATAAGAGATGTATAATAAAATCCATAGGTACAAACAGCATGATAAACTCAGTGATTAACACTTTGGGGGTTTGGTAGTTTGGGTTTTTGTTTGTTTGGTTGTTTTTTTAATATATAAAATTATATATTCATTTATAGTTAAAAAGAAAATATATTCTTGCATTGTTAGCATTACTGTGTGTAAAATAGCATTTTCCCCCTTAAATACACTATTACCCACAAGCATATGCTTTGTGTTTCTAGGTATCATTAATAAGGAAGTTGCCTTAAAGACCATTCAAGTAATGGGTCAATATTCATAGATCTGACATACAAAAGGACTTCTAAAACCAAGCTTGTCATTTTTTTTTGTTTATTTTATATCTATTTTTTGCTCTTGTTCACCCTCCTTTGAAGTTAGTCTTCAAAGCATCAATATCAATTGGAATGCAGCATTAAGGATTTTACGACACTATGCTACTTAAACTTTTATTGTTTTGTTGTGAAATCATAATCAGAAGGATTAAGCTCTTGTATTTGGCTTTTTGTTTCTCTTTTTTTTTTGTCATTTACTCTTCTTTTTATCTAATTCCAATTCCAGCATGCCATAAATCTGTAGCATGCCCCTTTTAGTCTTCCCACATAGACAAAATAATTCAGTTTACACTTAAACATGCTCAAGAAAAAAAAATTAACATTCTTTATCATTTTCTAGCAGAGACAGTTAATACTCTGAGGCTACATTAATAGAATCTTTCTGCCATTGTAGAAAGTTTGATAGCACTCTTATTTCAATGTCTGAATTTTTCTCCTTTTTTTGACAAAGACAAATGATTGCCATCAATCAAGATCCAATCGGGTATACACAGAGTCAAGCAAATGCATCACTCTTTACTGGTTTTCCTGCTATTTGTGCAGGCTTTGCTCCATATTATTTTATAGAATGATCAAAAAAGCAGCCATAAGATACATCATTCACACCCACTGTAAAATTAACTTTCATGAATAATGAGAGTTTTAAACCTCAGATAATGTATATGTTATACAGAAGATATTGCCAGAGTTCATTTCTGGCTAGAGATTATGTAAATGATACTATATGACCTTTATCATTACAAACAGGACATGCAAAACACATATTATTTCATACATCATTCTAAAGCAAGTCAGTACCTAAAGGAGAATCAGTCATTTATAATGCTCATGGTGAAGTGCTAAGGTTGCAAGAAAATGATATGAAGTACTTGTGATATTTTTGACTACTCCTCCCCCTTAACCTGTTACTTATGTCCTCTACACATACTAGAAGTAACAAAAATAAAGTTTATCCCCCCTATTTCTTTACAAGAAAATTAGTATTTTGTTTCTTGATAGATCATTTCTCTCAAGACTAAATAATGCTGATAATAACCATTTATGTCAAAGCCAACAATGTCGAATTAATGGTAATACATAGAGCTATATTTATATGATGAATAAGTACTTCCATTTTTTATGTAAAACAATATTTTAAATCACTTTTCTGATGTTATTTCCTTATTATTGAACAATAAGCTAAGCAAAGTTAAATTGCTTAAAGATTGCCCAAAGATAAAAGGTACCATTCACTGTGAAGGCTAGACAGTAGATACACATATGGAATCAATGACAAACTCCAGGAAAGATCTAGCCAACCAAGCAACGCTCAGACTGCGTTGTTCCAGACTACTCTTTTCTGCACCAATGAGGAACAAAAAGAGTACAAAATGTGTTTTAAATCTTGAGACTTACACAGCTTTTTAAGTATTTAAGGGCCCTTATCAAAATAGCTAAATAAATATATTTATGCAAAATTATATATAATTATTAATTTAGAGAGAGAGAGATACACATTGAAACGTCATATACTCATCAAAGAAACACCTACTCCTAAACATCAAGTCTTTGGTATGAGCAAGCAATAAAGTGAAAAAATCAGTTAAATTGACTGCATATTATTCTTATGTCAGGAAGTATACTGTGCCACAGAGTTTACCAGTTCTTAGTTCTCGATATCTTTCTTCCTTTCAAACCTTCTGTCTACCAGTTCTTTCATCCAACCCTAATAGAGTCATATTTTTCTGATAGCTAGGTTCAGTAGCTTCTCTTGATCTAATGGATCACGTCACAGCTTTAGATACTGATCACACACCATGCTTTACATAATGCAAGAGAGGATTTAGTTACATCGCCAATTTATTTCACACTCTGATACTGCTTCTCCCGTACCAGCATGCTTCTAACACTTGTCCTTAAATCTCCACAGTCTTTCACTGCAATGGATTACTCCCCTTGCTACTTGGGTGGATGATCCCTCTTTACTGCAGACATCTGAAGGCACATACGGGAGGAGGTCTGGAAAAGATGATTCTGCAGTCTTCAGAGAAGAGCAGCAGAGATAGTACAGAACCCAAATGACACTGGGGATCTCATCTGACTTCACACAGGCCGTCACTGACACTGTATCTCCTATCTTCTCAGTACCAAGTATGAAACCTTGGACTCCAAACTGAAGAACTGCTGAGTATCCAGAGCAACACTGGAAGTCAATAGAGGCTTTACTCTTTAAACAGAGCATACTATAGTCAGATAATTTGAGAACCTGTCAGAGGACACTTAATGACATTAATCTCGTCTGTGCCCCAGTTTGCCATCTGTAAAATGGGAAAAATTATGAGTCACTGTAAAAAATTGCTCTGAAGACTTGTGAAGACAGATGCTGTAACAGAAGCACTCTAGAAAAGCCCATGGGCTTCTGTATTCAGTATAGAATATAAATCTACTTCACAGTGAGAGAAACAACATAAAACTTTAAAGCGGCAAAGAAAATTTTACCTCAGCAAGCAAGAGCTGGGCTACTGACTGAAATCCAAGCACAAACCAACGTCTGAATAGCTGCTTAGCAGTTGTCGTTCTGTGCACTAAACGTTACATTGGTCCCCTGAGAGCAACAGTATGAAATTCTCAAATTAAAAACAGCTTCATAATACATGCAGGGCCAAAATATGGTTGAATAAGTAATGTAAGTTCCGATCCTCACTAAGCTTTTAAGCTCTTGACTTTGTAACTTTAACAACTCTGTTAACATAGGGAATTGGGGCAGGGAGTAGATGCATCTGTCTACCTCTCCTCCCCACCTTTGGAGAAACAGAAAAGAAACAAGGGCCAAAACTAGAAAACGTAGAAAATAATAGAAATTAGCTATCACCCAGAAGATCACAGGCATCTAGATTTTGTAGAAAACATCACCAAAAAAATCAGCTTTATGGAGGAAGCTAAGCTTCTGGTTGGATGGATTTTATGATAGAACACTTCCCGCTTGTTAAGGGAGCAGTTGCCTGCAGCCATCCTGATCTTTGCATACTGCATTTTTAAAACCAAATTTGTACAGCAATTTTCTTCAGAATGGTCAAGCCAGGGCAGACATCTCGGTGTGATACTCAGAACTTCAGCTGAACTGCTGTGGCACTTCTCCCACACACTTTAACTTCTCCCACACCCTTATCAAACCCACCTGAGAATTACCGAGAAATTCTGTCCTAACAGACATCCCAATAGTATCACTGACATAAATACACAGCCAGGATGCAGTTTAGCAAAAACAATACAGAAACACATTTATATGTCAAATTACTCTGTAGCCTTATCTCACAAAAGCTTACAGCTGCATCTTCAGGCCAATATACATCGTTTATACCTGCATAACTAGAACAATTTTAGTATTAAAATATTGTAACCCCACATGTAGGTAGTCTTCCTTTCTCCCTTTCCCTCAGCGGCAAGTTCTGCAGGCACTTACGGGATATAGGTATCCTTCATCTTGCCTTCCTCTGAAACCATTACTTTCATCAGCTGCAGCTCTCAGTTTCCAGAGCCCCGTATTATCTTCACCCCCATTTCATGTCCCCCATTCTCCCCCTGGCCAAGAGTCCTTCCAGCCATCTTCATCACTCTTCCCACCAAGAAGGGAATGCCTTTACATAGTTCCTCTTCCTGCTTTTCTTGACATTTCTTTCCAAAATCTGGAATTGTACTGTGGAGTTGAGTAGCAGAGGCACTGTAGTGCGGAAACACGGTAGTTTATGTCGTCATTGACTAGTTTTCTGTTTGCCTTTTACTAGGTCATCGAAGCCGACGTACGTGCTAATCAGAAACCAGGAGTTCCATGTATCTCTCATCTTCTTCTCTCCAGTTTCCCCATTACCTCTGAAATACTAGTGTTCTAATCGGTCATGGCTACCACACTTCTCCGTAAAGCAACTTTAGCCATGCTGCCAGAGCTGCAGTTGAATCAGTGGCAACATCATTTACCTTGACCAACAGCACTCAAAGAACAAACCCGAGAGAAGAAGTCTTCATGTAAAACAGAAAACTTGCTTCAGTGCAAGACATAAGCAAATCAGCAGGGTTAAGTTACACACCAAATAGTGAAGACTGCATTATGTATTGTAAATATATTTTAACTCAACCACTGTGAAGAAAACAACATTCTTTTTTGTCTTCCTTCTCCCAACCATGTTCCGAAGGCATGAGAGTGAGAGTATCTCCAAAATTATGTCTGCATAAAGCTTTGACATAAATTGGGTACTTTCCCTCCATTTCTCAAGTGCAATTCCCAGCAACTGTCCTGTTTGCATTAGCTAGAGCAAATGCAAATATCCCCTCAAAGATGGAGATATTAATCATTTTCTAATACACGGACCTGAAAAAAACACCCAAAAAACCCAAACAAACGAAAAGATGGAGCGCAAAAGACAAAAGAAGCAGAAATAAGGAAAATAATGAGGTTTTACTCATGAGCTCTGCTTTTTTCTTTCCCGTAACAATTTCTTCATATTCTCCTTTTCACTAGCATCCTAAATCTTTAGTGGCCTCCCTTTTCAGATAATTTTCTGATATATTAAATGTCTCATAATTACACATGTATTTAATACGATTGTGCCATTGGGTAATTTACTTAGTAGAGGTTGTGCAGAGTTTGTCTTGCTGTATTATAAACTCAAAGTCAGTACAATAAGATATAAATTAAGGATAACTATTTTTGTATTTTGTCTTTAAATTGTATCACTATATCCCTGGGCCTTAGTTTGAGCAGATAAAGGCACCAGATATTCCAGCGCGAGATAAAAACATACTATGTTAGATTTAAAAGCGTAGTTATCAAACAAAATTGGCCACACAGTATGAAACAAATTAATGATGTCACGTAATGACAGTATGGTTCAACCAATTTACTTCCACTTTTTTTTTTCTTTTTGAAGCCTTGCCTTCTACTGTTTAAGGAAGAAAAATTTGTACTGTCATCATCAGTTCTGTTCAAATAGAAAAAACTGCAAAGCCTAGACTCTTACACAAAAATAACCCACTCTGAACACAAAAATAATTTACATAGTAAATTATAACATACTTGCAGGATCAACTGAGGGCAAAAGTTACCTTGCTCAGGGAGAAACGTGTGAGAGTTCTATGTCTGGCTTGTTCTTTGACCTAAACAACTTTTAGATTGATGTCTAACAGCACATTCTACCACACAGTAAAAATAAGAGTTTATATTTCTCAATACTCGCTTGCTTCCTTGTTTATATATTTCAGATTTTTGAACAAACAGAAGATATGTAATGACTTAATCCTGAAAACACTTTTCAAATGGTACTATGTGTATATCATGTAATTGAATCAATAAATTTTCATGGCCCAGTGTTTACCTTTTGCTGCAGAATGAACTGTAGTACAAGAACTGGTTACAGCCATTATACTGCTATGTGGCAAATACTATGGAGTCAGTTTGAGTAAACTCTACAAGGTTACAAGGTCAAAATAAAAGACTGCATAATTTATCAGATCAGGCAAATCATTTTGAAAGTACAGAGTTAAGTGCGGCATTAGCCTGAGATTACCGCTTTTCATGAATAAAGGTTAAAATCAATGTTTATTCAGTCATACTATAGATGGCATGTCCTGTATAAACTTCATTCATTTAAAGAAATCCTTCCTGACACTGTCACTATTTAAAACAGTGGAACATAAGTAATGCATGCCGTTCTTTTAGGATTACTATCCCAAACCATCTGACATTGTTGATCTTTCAAAATACCAAATCCTAGATTATCAAAAAATAGCCTAAGTAACACTACCCCTTGCAGTAATGAGAACAGTTTTTACTTTTACAAAGTTTGTTGACAAATATAGACACAAAAATAATGCAATTATGATCTCATATCTATGATCTTATATCTATGTAACATAAGCTTACTAAAATATGCTGTGATATCTTTTCATGGCATATGAATAAGCAAAAAAATAAGGAAACCAGCATGAAGGCCATCTAAAACCCATGGTATTTCTGTTTTTTTTTTTGTTTTTTTTTTTTTCTGGCAAAATTTTACTGCTACTTTCAATTTCGGAGCACTTCTACTTTTGGCCTCAGCTTTATAAAATTAATGGCTTCCTACCGGTTCACCAGTTAAAAATTCACCAATCTTTTAGCAAGATGAGCTATATGAGTAATGGAGAATAAAAAAAGCAAAATAAAACCAATTAAACTGGTGAGAATAGATCCTCTGAATGCACAGAACCTAAATAGTTTAAAACCAATTTTTTAAATGACTGTTGGTTAGTTGAAGGTATGCAAGTAGAAGACCAGCTGCACTGTAACTAGTATTTCATGCTGGAATTTATTAAAAAGCAAATCTAAACTTTTGCACATTAAAGGGTGGAAATGGAAGGAAAAATGTGTTTGGGCATGAGAATAGGAAAATATTTAAATAAATAAGCAGCAATACTAGGGAGACTGAAATGACAACAGAGAAGTATTAAGCCTCATCATATCTCCAATAAGGAGAACGCTAGTCAGTCTCTATTTCACAGTCAAAGCAGCTTGTATTCACTAAGGAAGAGGAAACTCGAGGGCATATATACTGAGTAAAGGCATTTCTTTAATGGAACAGCAGAATCCCACATGACCCTTAATTTCCTACTCTCCTCTCTTGAATGCAGCAGTCAGCTTCTAAAGAAATACTCTTTTGGGGAACGCTACTGTAGTCTACCTTACATGAAAAAAGGAGCCACTCTGGTGATGCACAGGAAAGGTACACCTCATGTTTTGGCTGGTACTCAAGCTTTTATACGGATTCTCTATTCATGGGTTGGCCAGTCCTTCACATGTGTAGCTAATAAGAGAGTTACATGACAAAATTTAATAGAATATGATGTTAACAGCTTGTTTGCATGTTTATGTTCCTCAGCAGTAATTTATCTTACTAACATCAACATGTATCTGCAATTCATATATACTGTATTGATGAATTGCAACATCCTTTAACACCATCAGGCCCATTACTAGTACACATTTTATTTCATGTGTGAATAATAAATAAATAAAAATGTTCCCAAATGGAAAGACCCGGAATTAGCGATCAAATGAAGCAGACAAAAATATCTAACTCCTCCACTATTCAAACCTGGATTAACAGTAGCATGCACAGATCATAGCTAAACTTGTTTTAACAATCTGTAGAGAGGGAGGAATGAAAGGCTAGCCCTGAAATCCAAATCAATGCGTATCTCCCTGAAACACAGCATACAGTATACAACACAATATAGCAGGTCCCAACCACTTACTTTGATATCATTGATCATCACTTCTTCAGGTGCTGTATTTGCCGATTGCTGTGTTACCATGATAGGCAAACATGAATTCAGAAACCAACGGTTTTATTTTTCCACATTATCTACACTTACTCCACCAACAAGAAAGTACCCAGAATAAAATAATTCCATTACAGTTCACAGCCATATGCCTACTTTCAATAACCAAACAACTATTTTTCAAATGGGCTAATCTCTACAGACAGGAGCACTGGAGTGTGTTTAAAATTACCTTTGAAGATTCTTAGTGTGAAAAGTCAACTGAAAATGACACCAGTGAGCAAACTCCTGCATCACAAAGATAATGTAATCTCAAAAATATCATACTCGCACTTTTTTCCCCCAGAGTTCTCCCCCTATAATTATACATGTGCAATACATATTTTTCAAGTGAAAACAGGAGCTACCAGAAAGAAGTAGTGATGGCTATTTACATAGAAGAATTTTACAAGATTTTATAAACAACTGCTGTTTTTATAAGAGCTTACCAGGAAAATCAGGAAAGAAAAATCTTGTTTATTACAGCAATAGAGAAATGAATTTCAGACACATAGAAGGTGGACATTTTAAATGAGTGTATGTGGTGAATTTAACTTATAGAACCATACTAGCTAAATAATCTCAGATTTTCTCAACAAGTAGAAAACTGTAATGAGAGCGTAATGACCAATCGCACAAGAAAGTCCAAGGAACAAAAAAGTAAAGAGAACACCAAAAATAGAAGATAAGAAGAAAAAGAAGAAATGAAGTAAAGAATGACATAGTATCACAAAGTTGAAGAATGCCCAGTCCCAGAAAGTTTCCCTGTACCTCTTCAAGTACTCTAATACAAACTGTGGGAGGAAAAAGATATTCAGGGAATATGATGAAAATGTGGTGTTGGCAAACGATTCATAGTTACAGCAGACAGATGTACCAGAAGACTAAGAAATAACCAAGTTCAAAAGAAACCCAATGGGATTAAGGATATGGGTCAAAGAGGGAAAGA
>NW_010509732.1:30211-47711 GCF_000687285.1 Phaethon lepturus
AGAAAGAAAACGTTTACAGTGAGCAGCAACAGAAGCAAGGAAAGAGAACATGCCCCTGAGCAACATTGCTTAGCTGCCTGAAAAGAAAACCAGCTTCATTCGTCTGGGATTTCCTCTCATCAGATAAAAGTGACAGTAGCAGTGCAATCTGATTTTTGTATATAAAGGCACTCAAAAGATAACTATGCAAAGGAGAAACATCTGCTCAGCATGCAGCAGACCACCTCTACTCCGGCAGGGGAAAGGTATGATGGGCAAAGGACACGAACATCAGCCACAGCTGCGATCACTGCAGACTGGAGAGACTCAATTATCTCTCCTCTAATCACTGTCTCACCCGTGTTAATAGGTATAGTGTGACAGGCAAAGGCCTATAGGTAAAAGGTTATATACAGGCAAGATTTTTGAGGCTATTATTTCATAGTTTGGAAAAACGTTTCAGTAGTCATGCTACAACCTACGTATATATGGAATACACAGATCTAGTGAAGAGAAATTAAGTGCAAATCCTGCTTTTCCACTAGACTGTTCACAAGCAATAAAAAACCCCTCAGGGCAAGAGGGGGGAGAGAATATTTGAGATTTGCCAGAAATAGAAGCTTTCAGGTCAATTTGTGATGAGTTCAAAAGAATACTGACAAGTTTCAAACACTTTTAATAAAAATCTTAAATTAACAATGGATACAAGACACATCCTTTGATTATTACTGCAAAACATTTTTAAAAATCTGATTTACTTACTTCTGAGTCATCTTTAAATGTTCCTCTCAAGTCCAATACAAAACACAGAAACAATTTTGTTGGGCAATTAATCTCTAAGCATGTCTACTTTTCAGGCTTTCATAAACTAGCAAGAAAAATTGACCAAGGGGAGGAGGAAAAAAAAAAAAAAAGAGTTAAATAATGCCTTTAAAATGTACATATAACACAGCTGCATGAACTGTGTATCCAACTGGGCCTCAATTATTGTCTGATCTGTTTTAACTTTGTTTGCAAGTTGTTTGGAATGCAAAATAGGTCGTCTTCGTATTTTGCTCATTGTCACCCCAAGGGATTGTAACTGGAGTGCTAAGTAAATGACTGGGAAGAATTCGCTTTTACAACCAGTCATTACTTCAAATTGGCAGAAACCAGATTAATCTTTTTTTTATTATTTTAAAAATTCCAGAAATTTCTGGAATGGAATCAGGATTTTAAAAATGAACATTTCCTGCAAAATAAAATTATGTTAAAAAAACTCTGTTCAAAACATTGAATTCAACCAAGTTATCTTGGTACCTCCTTGACACGTAATTTGGAAAAAAAAAAACCACCACCCAAACCAGACTATTTCAAAAGGAAAAGAAACATTCAGTTCTGAAAGTGCAGAAACTATGTTTAATGAAATCATTAACATGCTTCATTGTTGTCCTTTGCACAAAAAAAAAAAAAAAAATCACATTTGCATTATTTTATTAGAAAGTCCCTAATCAAAGAAGCAACAATTCCAATAGAAAGAGGTTGAAAATTCCCAGTAGTTCTAACATCAAGTGCCATGGCTTTTATGTTTCACTTGAACCAGACAACAAAATTCTCCTCCTGCCCACACACTTATACGGTTGATACAGTACTCCAAATGCAGCTGTCTCAGGTGCATGCCATGTTTTGCTCAGTGTGTTTTTAAAACAGCATCCTTTAGACTGCCTGTGTATTCCTGGTACCAGATTATAAAGTAAAAACTTCCAACTCCGAGTAAAGCCTAGAAGTCTTTGTTGACCTATTAAGCTATGTAAGTTATGTCAAAGAATGGGAGGTAGCCTTCTAAAAAATTTCCCAGCGTATGGATGGCAGCCCAAAATAGTATTTTAGAGTCTGTTGTTTTAATTCTGTATTTACTATACTTTCAAAGTTATCAGGTACTAACGCTCTAACACTGTGATGAAAATAGCCTAATATTGCAACTTTTAATTTGCTAGCAAATGTGCTGCGTAAAAAACATGTTTTTAAAGCTGTCACTGATTCTATGATTCTGAATGAGGACATTGCATCCGTGCCTGTCTAGTGAAACTGTGATCTTTAGAAATGTCTTTGCTACATCCACCTACATATGTGGTTGATCTTTCAAGAGTGTGACGATATCATTAACCAAATTATTTTTCTTTGTCTTTTGGAATAGACTCCTTATTGCTAAAATAATGCTCTGAAGCAACCAATAATATAAGTGCAATTCATTTAAGTGGATTCCAACTTCCCCGTAATATATGCTAAACACCTTGCAGTGCTACCATATTGACTTACTCCAAGTAATATCAAATTTCCAGTGTTTTCTCATCACTAGAGAATGGCATGAAATAGATCAGAATAAATTCTACCCTGCTAATGTTTTAGGACAAAGAATCACCTCTTCCACTGACTTGAATGGACAGATAGGGGGGGAATGGAAGAAAATCTGAAAACTAAGTCAATTCAGTGCTGACAAAATAGTCTAAACATTTCTCTTTCAAAGATTTTTTTTTTTTTTTTTAAATCCTTCATCCAAGTCTCACCAGGCAGATACTTGGTCTGGTTTTACAAATGAGGCAAAATGAGATACACACACATGCAGGAACATTCACAGAATCACTAAGGTTGGAAAGGACCTTCAAGATCATCAAGTCCAACCATTAATCCAGCACCACCGTGTCCCCAAAACCATGTCCTGAAGCGCCACATCCACATATTTTTTGAACACTTCCAGAGATGGCGACTCCACCAGCTCCCTGGGCAGCCTGTTTCAGTGCTTGACCACCTTTTCAGTGAAGAAAGTTGTTCCTAATATCCAATCTAAACCTCCCCTGGCGCAACTTGAGGCCATTTCCTCTTGTCCTATCGCTGGTTACTTGGGAGAAGAGACCAACACCCTCATCGCCACAACCCCCTTTCAGGTAGTTGTAGAGAGCGATAAGGTCTCCCCTCAGCCTCCTCTTCTCCAGACTGAACAAACCCGGTTGCCTCAGCCGCTCCTCATAAGACTTGTGCTCCAGACCCCTCACCAGCTTTGTGGCCCTTCTTTGGCCGTGCTCCAGCACCTCAATGTCCTTCTTGTAGTGAGGGGCCCAAAACTGAACACAGGATTCAAGGTGCGGCCTCACCAGTGCCGAGTACAGGGGCACAATCACTTCCCTACTCCTGCTGGCCACACTATTGCTGATACAGGCCAGGACGCTGGTGGCCTTCTTGGCCACCTGGGCACACTGCCGGCTCATGCTCAGCCGTTCCTTCCATTTCAAACTACAGTTTTACTGTAGTGTACTATTAGGACAAGTAACACAGACTTTCTGCTGTATCTGACAAAGAACAGGCAGAAAATGTTGATCACATCTTTAAAATGGAAGGGAAATCTACCTGATTTCACTTGTTTATCATTTTTATTCTAAAATATTTTTGTCATTGTAAATCTAACTATATACACACACCATTATGTCAGCTATTCAGAAATTTTTTTTAAATAACAGATTGAGGTAAGCAATTAAGTCATATAACAGAGAAATTAAATATTAACTCCTCTGGAAGCCCAATACTAAAACTTCACATACCTCTCACCAGCCACTTAATTTGTCTCCCAGTTTGGCTTGTGCAACACACAATGATGTAGTACAAGGCACTAATGGCCACCATACATTAAGTTACTCAGTCCGTTTAAGATTCTTGATATTGGGCACAAAGTAACCTTTTCTCTTAAAAGAATATTATAGATTTGTAATATTTTTCCTGCAGCATTTCCTTTTTTTCAATGAATCTTCTCGCTTCTCTGTAACTGGGTTTCTAGGCAGTCCAGAGTAGAAAGTACAAAGCTTAATAGTAGCTACTACAATCTGACTTTCTTCTAGCATTAGATTTGCCCTCTTACACAATTCTCTGAATGCTTTACTTACCTGAGTTATCTTTTACGACCACTTCCCCAAATTCAGTAAAATATACTGTAAAATGAATACACTTTTAGCATTAATAATTTACTGTATTTTCTCCTTGTATGATCAATTTTCTATAGTCTCTTCAAACATTTCATGTAAAACCTCAAGAGGTGGCTTCTGCCCCACCTACTGTTAATGAATTCAGGTGCTATTATAACTGCCAACCTTGTAATGGTCTATTACTTTTTTCCTTCAGGAACATTAAAACCATTACATGTCTCTCTGTTTGCCTTACACCAAACAAACAGCTGCCTTAATTATTTCAATTTTACATCTTTACTCTGTGCTTCATAAATATGCAGAACTTCCACCAATACATCTTTATCCAAAACACCTTAATAAATCAAGCGGTGACACTATTACAGACTCTTTCTGCTAGTAAACCATTTGAGACATGGAAGACAAAGGAAGTATTTCTTTTGTGTATGACAAACATGAAAGAGTGACACTATATTCACAAATATGTCAGGAATAGAATTTTCTTGGGCACAAGCTAATTTGCTAAATATTCTTCCAAACATTTGGAGCAACTGAAATAGAAAGGTCTTCATGACCACAGAGGAATGCAAATTTACAATCAATGTTACTGTTATTGCAACAACTGACAGTTTGTTCTAGCCTCTCAGAAGTCAGAGGGAAAATACTGTACATCCAGTATCAGTAAATCTGATTAATCAAAGGTATAAGCCTTTCAAAATCATTAGAACTGAAAGAAAACCTTAAGAAAACAAATGGGTATCTATTATTACTGTGACTAAATAGGATTCTTCAATCCTCGTGAGAAAAAGTTATGTATTAAGTGAGGGTCTAAATACTAAGAAAATTTGTGGGAAGAGAAATGCAAATGGTTTCCTAATTATCTACAGCCTATTAACATGCAATCCTGATTACTAGCAATTAAAATCTCCTTAAATTTTATGACAAAAGTTCATTGAAACGTTGAAAATTATATGCTAATTATTGCACTGTAATGCACATGCATAGTGTGTATTCTGACTACAGACACAATAAATAACCGAATATTGTGCACAGTGTAACTTGAAACTCAACTTAAAAATGCAACATGCTGATTTCATATTGCAAAAAAAAAAAGCGTAACACTCATTAAACCATATTAAATGTCCTATAAGAAATAGCAGTTGTCAGTGTTATCCTACTGCAAGGTTATGAACATACACTAAACAGTATAACAAAGTCTAAATAAAGACATTTTAGATTATAAATAATTTTGCCTGTGTCTAAGCTACCAAAGAGATGAAAATTATTCTGTGTTTACCCAAAACAGTTAAACATTTGGGGGTGGGCGGGGTGGCATTTTGGAATAAATAGCCT
Source organism: Phaethon lepturus (assembly GCF_000687285.1). Classification (NCBI taxonomy): domain Eukaryota; kingdom Metazoa; phylum Chordata; class Aves; order Phaethontiformes; family Phaethontidae; genus Phaethon; species Phaethon lepturus. The sequence goes on from NW_010509732.1 coordinate 35,476, forward strand.
GTTCTCCTTGAAGAAAACGTTTTCAGTTTCTCCACAGGAATTAAAGTTGGTTTAACATTTATTAATCTAAATTCTGAATGAGTACCAGTGTAACTCTTTTACTCTACACCTTGAGGAAACACTGTGCAGGTGATTAAGCAAGAAAAGTGGAAACCAGCATACCATTCTAGAGTAAGATCACTGATAACTGAGGACTTCAACATCACTTAACTGCCTCATCTTGTCCCTCTGTTAAATTGCATGTATTTTCATATCATGAAATATCACCAAGATTGTATGTTTATTTCAATATCATGTTTGCTAAGTGCAAGATTTCATCATAGATTCAAATAAATAGTTCCCAAATCCACATGTAGACTGCCCCAGTAAAGGATGGTAAGACACATGAGGCAGCTGCATTCAGAAACTCAGAAAACAAGTCATCTGGGACAGAGGCAATGTATTGTGTGTACATGCATCCGTGGACAGAGAAAGAAATACAAAACCAGGGTGAGAGGTCAGAAAGATGTAAAGAAGAGGGCAGTTACCTGGAAATAAATACACTAACTGTGGAGTAGACAGAAGAGATTCAACCAAAGATGACTGTGATCACATGTAAACTGTCATACATAATATTTATATCTTTCACACACCCAGAGCACATGTGTTCAAAAAACCCACTGAAAGCCTCTCTCAACATTATCATCCCATACTCAGCATCAGTTGCTCTCCGCTGCTTTAGAAACAGCATAAATCAATTTTACTTAAAAAAAGGTATTATTACCTTAATCATGATTAATTAGGAAAAACTGCATCTTGGAATTTACCTGAATGAGACCTATCTTCTCCCATTTCTGCTCTATATGTCACACCACCTCTATTTTTATAGCACTGGCTAGTGTGTTAATACTGCAAGTAATGATATTTTGGAACCAATCTTGTGGATGAAAAGTTCTTCCATAAGCATTTAGCTAAAAACTTTAAAGAGGGAGATTGAGCAGGAGATTCAGGAGAGAACAAAGACTAGTCTAGCCACATCTCTGTTCTTTTTTGACAATCCATTTTCCTTTTAACACTTCAAGCCATTTTTATATGCTAAACAGACTAAGCATTAGGGGTGCTGAATAAAGCATGCAGCCACACCTGTCATTATTAGCATGTTTTCATACATGTAGTCTACCCAACATACTCTTAAAATTACTATTGTTATTCCTTTAGAGAAGATTCTTACATAACCTGCAGTACACAAAGACAGAGTACCTTTGCGGACACACGCAACAGAATAGAAGAGATTAGAGATAGGGAGACCAGGAGGAAAAGAAAGGTCTGAAATAAATTGCTACTTATCTGCACAGATTTACATGCACGCTGCTACAGAATTCTGATTTGGGGAACAGGAGGTGGGATCTTTGGTTTTAGGTTTGGTTTCTTCTACAGATGGCTCAAAATTCCGTACACAAAAATGTAGTAAATTACCCTAAATCCCAGAATAGTGCTCTGTAGAGGTCATATGACAAAGGGCTGCACTGGTACCTTAATAGAAGCAGGAAAAATGCATTTCCAAAATGCATTATTTAATTTTTTAAAAGACTCCAAACTACAGGACATGCTCAGGTATTTGAAATCCATTTGCAGATACCCTTAAAAAAACCCCCAGCTAATATGTTTGAGTTTGAGATGCGAGTCATACATTTGAGATTAGAATGAGGTTGTAGGTCACAAAGCTGTCTCAGCACAGGGTTCAAATATAAACATACATAAACTGGCTTACATGTCAGACTGGAAAGATTTAGTACCTTGACATGTTCTGAAAAATATATAGGGACACCAAAAGCAATAAATATAAACCAAAAAGTGGCAATCATATAAAGTCCTGAGAGTTTAATATTAATAGAAGAATCTCAAATTTACACATTTTTCCCCCCAGTATAAAACCCAGATTCCATTTTGCTGAAACATGTTAAGTTATAACAGAAAAAAATGTTGCAGAATACGTAAGTCTCTAGATTCCTTTACTGTTTGCAAACCATTATTTCAGTTATGTTATGATAATATGGTAACAAGAGGAAGAACTGTAGTAACGTAGATTCAGAGCCAGTGAAAATGAATGCATGTGGCATTCAGCCTAGCCTTTGACTTTCATGTAGCTTTAAGGCTGGCCCCAAAGGAGAATTCATTCATACCGGGATAACGAAGTAACATAGTCAAGATCAGTCTCCTTTATGCTCATCTTAACAAGAATACATGTCCTTCCCAAACAGAAGGAGATGCTAACAATGCTAGCCTACTGATCTTCCTCTCAAAAACAGTCCTAAGGAAACATATTGGAAATGGTTACAGAGGTTCTCTCCTCCCCACCATGTCAATATACAATCATGTGCTTCAAATTTAACCTACAATTTCACGTAAGTTGAAACAAGGTACTTTTCTTCATATGCAAAAAGTGTTCAACAAGACATACCTAATACTTTCACTCATTGTCATCAGCAAAAAAGTAGCAGTGCTTCCAGGAGCTTTTGCACTTCATAAATTAAGAGCTGATGCGGGGGAGGGTAGGGGAGATGGTATGCTCATGCAAGTGAAAGCAGCCAGTGTTACAGATAAAATAAAAAAAAAAAAGCTAAAACATTCACAAATAAAAAATAGTGTTTACCAGACACATGAAAAACAATGAATTGGCTTTGTGTGTTTTGTTCTCTAGGACACAAGGAAAAAAGATAGATAAAAAGTATACTAGGTGTTCATAAAAGGTAGAACAGTTTTTTTAAAGTTAGTCTTATAGTTATTTTTCAAGCCCTTAGTTTTAGACTCTAATGTTTTATGTGCCGTTATTTTGCTTTTACTGCAAAAGGAAGAGCTGGCTTCCAAAGATAAAGGAGATTTTTGGTAAATGGTGAAGGTACAGAAATAAATGACCCACTTGGCTAGTGTGTAATTACACTGGCTGAGATTGTAACAATCTATCACATGAAGGAGGATGACACCACGCTAAGGGGTTAGTCAAAGGAGATAGCCTTTGACTAACTACTGGACACCGGCGATCGATACTCCACAGATATTGTTCTCTCAAAAAAACAATTGAGTTCTAAAAAAAAAGTTTGAAAATAGATTCCTCCTTCCCTCCCAGATACCGATCAAAGACCCATCTTGACCTTATTCTGGAAAAGCAATGCTTTCTTAAACAGGTATATGGAACAAATAAATCCTTCAGTGTCCTGAAAAGCATTTTTACATACAGGAGTTTTGCTCTGAGCTCATCTTCGGCTTTTTTTGTTTGGATGAGCTACTCTAATCAACAAATTAGAAAGCACATATTCACTGAGAATGAGCCTGCCATTACATGTTTTGCATCTCTCATTAACAGCATAAAGAAATCCAATAAGAACAGGAAGGCAAAGAGCTTGGACTGTGAGGACATAAGTAATCACGTAGTTTGCGCTGAGCCAACAGCCATTACTTACACCCTGTTGTGATGAACACATTGCATGTAACGGTGACACAAAATACTCTTTTGCAGTATTCAAGTTAAAAAAGATTTTTTATATATATACACACACACACACACATATATATATATTTAGCTGGGAGATCTGTGACTTTCAAAATATGTATTAGTACTGCAGGGAGTGCACTCATGGAGTTTGTATGTAACACCAAACTGGGGGGACCAGTCAATAGGCTCCGGGGCAGACCTGCTGCTCAGAGACCTGGACAGGAGGAATGGGCTGATGGGAACCTTACGACCTTCAAGGACAAATGCAAAGCCCTACACCTGGGAAGTAATAACCCCTCGCAAGAATACAGGCTGGGGCTGACTGCCTGAGGAGCAGCTCTGCTGAAAGCACCCTTGTGGGATCCCAAGGATACCAACAGCATCCTGGGCTGCATTGAGTGGAGCACAGCCAGGAGACAGAGAAATTCTTATCCCCATTTAGTCAGCCCTCGTTAGACTGCATTGAGATGGGCTGCACCCCTCCAACAGGGCAAACATAGATGAACTGAAATGATCCCAGCAGAGGGACCCCGAGGTGGCTGGGGACTGGAGCACTTGCCATGCGAGGAGAGGCTGAGGAAGCTGGGCTTGCTCACTCTGGAGAAGACAAGGTTTCAGGAGGACCTAATAGAACCTGCCAATACTGTCAAGAGGATGGAGTTAGGCTCTTTAGAGTGCTGTGTGGTGGCAGGATGAGAAACAATAGGGACAGAGAAGTTCCAGCAGTATTTTTATTTTATTTTATATTAGCTATTACAACAGTCAGGCAGTGGAATGGGCCACCCAGAAAGGCTGTGCAGTCTCCATCCATCCAAGTGGTTTTCAAGGCCCAATGGATAAAGCCCTTAGCAACCTGGTCGATCTCATAGCCGATCTAGTTTCAAGGGGCAGCTAGGTGACCTCCTAAGGTCCCTTCCTATCTGGATTATTCTATGAGTCCATTAGGAATTTTAATACTAAGAGAAAAGATTTTTTTAAAGAGAGGAAAAAAAAATTAAAAATCAGCTTTTTGAACCAAATTGAACCAGACCAAATTGGACTATAAACCCTCCAGCAACAAAGGAAGCCACAGTTTGGGGATTTTTGAATTATGAGACTGTTTCACTGACTTCTGTTTTCCTCAACCACAACAAATTTTATCAGAATATAAGTACTATTCAGCAACCTTCTTTCTCAAAAATACTTGAGATTATATACATGTGAAGGATAAGAAAGTATTTCGTATTATATAACCCCAAATTGCATTTTGAAGTAACTGTGGGCTAAGTCATGTACCAAATAACTCAGTAATAGCTTTTGCTTGGTGACAACTTCATTACTAAACATGGATATATGCAACAATTGTTTTAATTCAACATTAACCTAGAATATAGAATAGCAATATAGAAACTGATATTTCACCTACAAACCTGTTAACATCATCAAGTTAATACTGTTCATTACCTACATTCACATTTTACCCATCGTACCCCTTTCTGAAAAAGAAACAATTGTACAATTTATGTCTTTAATATTAAAAATAAATCCAAAGAGTAATATGGATAAGCCAGTGTGCCACTGTCCGTTCATAAGAATCTAATCATAAAATACCAAAAATCAGACTAATGTTAGAGACATGTTGTAAGAGATTTATGTTACAAGAGACAGTGTAACCTCTTAACTAATATTTATTTATATTAATGAAAATTACAATAGGAAACCATAAAAAAAATTCACGTTAATGTGACAATACAGCAGTAAAGAATGCATTGGTTTCAGTTATATGCAGTATTTTTCAGGAGACTGTAATTTGGGATTTAGAGGAAGAGTAAATGGAGTCTACATTTCCAGGGGAAAAACAGAAAAGCCAAAGAAGGAAAAGCTAAGGAGGTGCAATTGTGTAGTTATTGTTTCCTAGCAAGGTATGCTGCATGAATTAGAAAAATACTGAACACTAAAAAAAAAAAAAAAAAAAAAAAACCAAAAACCCAAAAAAAACCCCCCACCAACAAAAAGAAGGATGCAGTTTCCTGGCTGTTTCATGCAAAAAAATGAAAAAAAAAAAAAAAAAAAAAAAAAAAAAAAAAATCACACAAAAAACCCCCCCACCAAACCAAAAACCACAAAACCTGAAGTAGTTGCTGCTTTGGGGAAAAAAAAAACAAAACAACCCAAAAAACCCCACTTGAGGGCAGAGGCAAAGTCTGCCCTCTCTCTGTTGATAGTTCCTTTAGCACCTGAAGCTACTGATGGGGGGGGGACCCACAAAAAACCAACTAGGGAACACATGATACAGAAGCTGATGTAAATGAAACACCACTGAATGCATCTATCACACAGAATATGTGCTGTTGTTTCATTAGGAGAGGTTAAACTAGAACACCAGTCACAAATGTCTATGTACTTCCAAAGATGCTGACTGCTTTGTTTTGCCTAGGATTTCAGAGTAAAATAGCTAGCTACTGCTAATGTTCTACCATACAGTAACATCTTTTCAGCAGTGCAAGCACAGCCATAGAAAAGAACACCACCAGTAAGAGAAACCAATGTTTTTCCCTAACTTGCTAGTTATGAGCAGGTTCCCCTCCTTTCCTCGTTTCTGGCCATGTTGCTCCACAAGTTAACGACAAACTAATATATTAGACTGCTCTTGCTTCATATATGTCTAGGTAGGTAGAAAAACCAAAAAACTGGCTTCAAGATACAAAACAAAAAGTGCTGTCTGTACATGATGCAGAGTCTTCAACTGTCCAATTGGTACCCGTCAGTAATGCCGCACAGAAACCCCTGAAGAGCTATCCAGGCTTAGCAAGGCTGGAGGAGGAAGGGTCACTCTCTCCACTTGAACCAAAAATATACTTGTCTGGGAACACGTGGATATATTTTTAAACATAATTGTCATAATAGGCGGGTTAAACACCTGAATTGTAATAGAAGAAAACACATAACTTTAAAATAAATTTAATCAATTAAGTAGGTAAACAGCAGAAAGTCAACCTCAAATGAAGACACATTCACACAGTAGGAAATGTATGTTAGCATGAAAGCATTCATATGTCTAACACATCGTAATCAAAAAGGCAGAGAGCACCAAAGACACTGCTAAGAACATGCAAAGAGAATATGCTCATCCAAAAAGAATATACTGAAAATCATCTCCTCCAGTTAAGATGAGGGTATTGATTGACATGAATTCTAGCATACATTACTTTTCTCTATAGCCAGAAAACACAGACTGCTATGTAACTAATGATATTAAAAACTAACCCAGCTACCTTTCTCTTCTCTTTAAATTTCTCCAATGCTCCACCAAAAAGATGCTGTCTAAATTTACACTTTAGCTAAGATAAATCAAAATTTTATTAAGCAGTCTTTACTAGCTATATAATAAACCCCAAAAATCTTAGGACAGCTAAAAATTCTAGTCCTGAACGTAAACTGGAAAATCTGACCTGCACTGATAGAACTCAAACACTTCCCCTCGCCCTCAGCTGCCTCAACTCCTTGGGGAAAAGGGAAGCTAAAATATTACCAAATAACAATTCTGTGTTTCCACTCTATGTTTTGAACTTACTTTGTTAAAATCTCAAGACAAAAGATATAAGAACCATGAAGAGTCTGGCTAGTATATTTGAACTAGAGTATTTCTTTCCATGGAATAAATTGGTTGATACAGATGCACTATGCTCTAACACCATAATCCTAATGTGAATTATAAAACATCTTAGTATTCATATGGAAAAAATCAAAATGAGTTTACAATTCAGGCATAACCTGAGACTAACAGATCAACAGCAGTAGGTGTGTACTTAAGGTTTTCGTGTTTGCTTGCTTCTTCAGTTACACTCTTGCTTTTTGTAATTCACTGTGCTAATGAATCTTTCATTCTTTTATGTTGACTCTGGATTAAGGGTTTTAGGATATTATAAACTGCCTTAATACTAAGAAAAAAATCAGCTGCTGCTAACTCACTGTTTTTTATTTTTAAAAATCATCTGGACCTCCTCGAAGGAGCAGACATTAGAAAATATTTTTAAAGTTTTTCCTTTTCATAGTAAAGATTAATTTCACCGAGTATAAACAGTAGAATTCTGAAATTCTTAATGTGAAATTTCTTGCCTTTCCTTGTTTCCTAATAATTAGTTACAAAAATAAAATCTGAAAGTTATGTTAGCAGCACCCTGCCAGCCACTGGTTAGTAATTCTCTGTTCAGAAGCAGGAATTATAAGAATCTGAATTACTATAATATGCATTCAATTCAGCAATTAAAAATCCTCACACTTTTAAATATACCTAAAATAAACAGAGAACATAAAGAAATCTCATGCCTTGAAAAAATGTTTTGGTTGTTAATGTTCTTTTTTTAATTTGTTTTTTGGGGATATATGACGTTGAAACAGGAAATTACCAGGCCTATGGAGAGGAAAGCAAAAATAAAAGTGTGTGAAAAAATTAAAATATCAGATTCTTTGTCTTTCTCCACTTAAGTAACTAACACAGATTTTTTCTAAAGTTTCATCTGGAAATTATCTAGGTCAGAGTACAGCCCTAAAGAGATTTTTTAATTCATTATGCAATTGCTGAAAAAGAAAAAAGCATGCATGTATATATGTGTGTGTGTGTGTGTGTATTTTAACAGAACTCCAAAAACTTTATAACTTTTTCAACATTTGAAAGGTCATACAGACAAGTAGTACCACAGCATATGGAGAACTTTACCAACTCTACTATACATTCAGCTATTCATATACATCTCACATTACTGCTATTCTTGTTAGTCTCAACAACAAAGTTTAGCCTTTGAAAAGTAAATGTTATCATAAAATGGCTTTGTAATGATTCCTCTCACTTCTGTTTTTCATGACACTCATTTTCTTTCAGACTCATCACTTCAGACATTCTTTGCGGTACTGGGCTTGCCTACATCAGGCAGTACTTGAGCATGAAGATTACTTCTACATCAAAGAAAAACATTAGCAAAATGGAATTTTTCAAAATTTAGATTCAGAAATATTTTTTCATTATTGTAATATGTCATTCTTTGCTAGATCCACTTATTTTACAGATTATTTCTAGGTAATCCTGTAACTATTTAAAGCAGAAGTAAAAAAATAACATAGGCTATGATTTCTAAGTAATCACTGTAAACCATTAAACAGCAACATAAACTCCAGAAAAACTAAAACTAAACATCTACTTTTACCTACACTGGTCCAGAGCTTTTGACTGTTTACTATATTCTCTGAAAACCTTATCCTCACTAGACTATCGAGATAGTGAGTAACCTCCTTGAACCTTACCACTGCCCCCCAACTTCAGCTTTTTCTCAAGTTTATCATACTGAAAAATGTACCAGTAAACTGGTATGTAACATAGCCCTAGCATGAATACAGATGTTTCAACAAACGGTGACTTTGGTTACTGACCAGTCCAGCCTGCACACCTTGCACGCTTCTGATGATGGACATCAGTAAAGAATACAAGAAGATACCATTTTTGACCAACACTGGCAACAGCCGGGGCAGCTGATGCAATTACACTGGCAAGACTGACCTTTAGCAGAGGTGTTCTAATTTGTTTAGGGAGCTGCCTTAAGTTAAAGCAACAAAATTCCTAATTTCTGGCATAAACTACAGATAGGGTCATACAACAAAACTATCCTAGCGGAGCTATCAAGAAGGTGAAGGCATGGGGTGTCTGAAGGGACAGAGCAATTACAACCCAGCTTTCCCATGTTACAATATATAAAGGCCCCACCAAACTTTGCTTACTCTTCCTGATACAAACCTCTTCAATGAGCAATTGACTGTTAGTAATACATAGAAAAGATACATTACTAGCTTTATGCCCCAAAATAATAAAGGATAATATAATTTTTCTTTTTTAAGCTATTAGAGAAAAAGTAACTGTCACCGCAATGTGCTTCACCAGCACGTTTCATCTCCGCCATCTACACTTTAATAGCATAGTATGTACACTGTTTTCAAAGATTTTGCATAGTTATATTGTACCTCTATCACTGTATAGACATAGAAAGCAAAGCATCTGGTAATTTACCTATACCAGTTTGAGGGAATAAGTAAATTTATCTTTGCGCTAGCAAGGCGAGGCTTTCTGACAGCACACCAGCAATACGAAGGATACTAAGGCTGGGGGAGGGAGCGCTTGTTTGTTTAATGTCATTTCTACAATGGTAGGACGTAGATTCAAGAAGATAATTTGGGGGGGGGAGGAGGGGGGAGTCCCTAGGTATGATCCACTTCATTTGAGAAGTGTTTTTTATTGTATTTGGGGGCGTGGGAGTGGATCCCCCTTTTCATTTTGAGGATTAGGCAGTATAGCTAGATTGGCAAACCTTTTCTTGTTCAGGCAAGGCTTTATACCCTCTCTTACTGGAAACCCTTATTCTCCTCACACTCTGCAGGGGCTTCAGAGACCTCAGTTTTGACTGTATTTCTCTCGTTTATGCCCCTCACCTAGGCACTAACTTCAGCATGTCTACACTAACTTGCAACTCTCTTTTCTTGCCACCCTGTTCAACTTTTTTGCCCGGACACCATCTCTTCAAAGTCCCATTGGTAAACATTTCTGAAACCAAATTCTTTATCTTTCATTCTTTGTCATTTACAACTCTTCCACCACTGTCAAAACTACTTCCTTCCCATGATACAGCCCTGAGTTAAGCGCATTTTGTTCTCAACTACCATCCACATCAAAATGGACATCTGATTGCAATCTCAACGTGCAGTCACCATTTTTTTCTGTTCTGTCTCTCAAGATCTTATTCCAGAATTTTTGCACTGTTAGAATTAGAAAGTATTTCTATGTTTGCACAATGAACATAAGTAATCTTTTTACTTTTGTCTAAGCACAGAGAAAACTGAGTCACAAAGATGAAAACAAAATTCTGCATAAAACAACTAAAGAAATTCCATTTGCCCATTTTCATGTGGGATTCATTTTAGTCCTTATGGAACTCAGGTACATTGTTGTGTCCTTCCCTCAGTAAAAACTCTTCAATGTCTATGTTTGCACATGCAAGTCATGTTTCTGTCTGAGCACTGATATGGGCTGTGGAAAATTAAATTCCTTCCATAATTCTTTGATCTCAGATGAAAAAACTACCTAGTACCGCTCCCCCAAGGGAGAATCTCCAAAACCCCTTACTTCATTTCCACTAAAAGAGGGATTTGAAGACCTGGCCTCTTCACATTGCAGGCAGGCAACCCACCCATCAGTTTATTAATGGGTAAGCATCATCAAACCGCTGCTTCCTTCCTTGTCCCCATAAAGAGCAAGAAGCTTTTCATTAAAAGGTCTCAGCAAACTAAGGAAGTTTTTGGAAACAACAACAACATATATTATCAAACCAGCATTTTGTTAGATATCCTAATCAGCTTCAATTTGAGCCCTGGGTTTTCAACTATAAAGAAAAGCTTTAGAGTAATTTTTCCTTGACAGTCAAGGAAAAATTACTTCTGTTGCTAGCAAGATAAAGACTTTTATTATACACAGTTTGTCACTAGTAAAAAACCCAACCTAGATCTACACGTCACTCAGTCATAGAGAATGCATCGTTCAAGGCCAATGTCTAACTTCAACTTCTGGTTACAGTAGTTCACATTATACAAAAATCCCTATAGTGCCTCCATTGAACATCTTGTGAACTCAGTCATTAACACATTGCACCCATTTATCCACTACTACTTGCAAGTCTGAATATATGAATTCAACAAATGGAACTACATGGAGAAAGAACAGTAAAAGCGTGAAACAAGTTAATGGCAATACATTAAAAAATAATTTATCTAAAATACTAATTTAGAATATGGACAAGCTCAAGACTCCTCCATCTCTGCTCCATATTGTATCACAGGAGCATCAAGTCTTCTTTCCTTGTACTAAATTTTTAAATGCAGTCCTTGTATATTTATTGAGTTTGGTTTGGAAGATTAATGCAGTTTAACTTCTCATAGTTTTCACTTTAACCTTTGAGATACTGTTTTAAGACATTCTCAAAATGTTTGAAGGCATCTTTCTTTACAGATAAGGCATTTCGCCCTTCAAATTTTGTAGGCTCCCTACTTATCCTCAACATTCTCCTTGAAGAAACTGTTCATAAAGTTAAGCCTGATTCACACTCAACCTTCACGATCAAGAGACAAACTCCAGAGACGTCTGCAGTTAAGAAAATCCTAGGATTCAACTGCATTTAACCTTGCTGACCTCACTAACCACCTTCTTTAGTCTACGAATTTCACCTTTTTAAATACAGACTTGGGTTTGTTGGATGAGCTTGTACTACTACAGCCAAACTTAGTCTCTGAGACTAGCTGTTCTGTAATGACATTGTTACTTTGCAAAATCAAGCTAATAAATAGCATTGCTACAGGTAGTGAAGAATTAAAGTTATAAACAAATAATGTAATGGAGCCTCTAAAAGGAGATTTTTTTTCATTATTATTATCTGTTTTTATTTTTACCTCAATCAACTATTTAAATGAGATTTGCTGCTTGAGATACAACAGAACTTGTGGAACGTAAGAAGATGAAAATGCTTTCCTCTGAAGTTGTTGGTCTCAGGTGTGACAGTGCTTTATGCATTTAAATCCTGTAATCTCTACTAAAACATAACACCTCTCTAGAAAGCAGAGAAATTTCATGAAAATTCTCAACTTGCCCCTTCTTGAAAGAAAACTGTATCCATCCCTTCAGTATACTAGGCCTGGGTTTAAAAAAAAATTTTTTTTCTTCATATTTAATAATAACACCCTTTTCAAATTC
>NW_010509732.1:52711-88561 GCF_000687285.1 Phaethon lepturus
GGTTTGAGAATTGAGGCACTGTGCAGCTGCCCCCAGTAAATCTGTCCAGACAGCCCAGCAGAGGATCTTGGTTTGTCATGAATTCTTTAACCACATAGCACACACACTCAAGATTAGGGAGCAAATGCCAACACTTTAGTAGCCTTGATTGCTTAATAAAACATATAGGCACCACCACTTTTATATTATGACAAAGTAAGTGAATAGCATTATAAAAACAAAGAGGCAGGTTTCAGACTAATGAATATCAGCTACCACTCCACTCTCATGACTCTCCATTAGATTTGGGTAGCGAACCATTTGCTGTTGTTCGTATAAATATGTAACTACAAAAACAAAGGAGAAAATCTACATATCTTCAGATAGACAGAAGACAAAATGCATATGAAGACTGAATCGATCTTTACCAGATGAATTCTTGAAGTTGAGCACATTTGCAGGCCAACGTGGGAATGTTAATCATTTTCCTAGCTGTACTACACCTGTTGTATAAACACCTTCCATTTGCTAAGGTACTCAAAACCAAATACTAGCAAGTAAGAACTGAAAGTCACACCTACAAACAGAATTGAAAACTATGAAAGATTCTTTGTTAGAACATTTTCTTATCATTTCGGTTTTTGTTGATCTTCTGAAAATTTGTCTGTTAATACAGAACTCAAAAAACAGGCACCAAATTTAGAACATTGCCTCATCAAACCACTGTATGTCAAGACACACAACAAATTCAGATATTGGTAGAAACAATAAAGGCTTTTCTCCACATCAGCACTCCCTGTTTCTAATTTCAGTTTTCATCTGGCAATTCCACAGATCGCATATACCAGACAAAGCATTTCAGCCTTTGTCAATGATTGGATTATTCCATGATCTAGTTAGTAGAATGGACACAAACGTCTGCCTAACAACAAAAAAAATTGCTTTTTCTTTTTGAAGCACAGCTGATGCAGACACTAGTACAATTATTTCTTAGAGCTTAAATAACAGCATAGTATCATAACGCTTTCTATGTTTAAAACGGTAGCAATGCTTTTTCTCTATAAATCTATCTATATGCACAAGCATTAGAAAACCGCTGCAAATAGAAAAATAGGCATGCTATGAATATTATTTATTTAAGTGTATGTACAAATATATATGTCAAAGTGAGAGAAAGATAGGAAGAATGTGGAAAAAACCCACAAGTAAAATAAAACTTGCGGTTGTGTAGATTTTCATAGACATTATATAACATTAATATTTATTCATCTGTTAGTACGTTTAAAAGCTATTTTAACAATTTTAATATATTTTCACATTTCCTCGTATTTTTTCCTACACCTTAGAGCAATGCTCACCTGAAGAACAGACATCCAGATGAAGTGAAGAATGAGCAGCTGACTTTCCAAGTCAATAAGACATCAAAAATTGGCTTTTGTGCTCCTACATGAAGCACTCTGTCACCTCTCTTCACAAAAATATAAGACGGCTAAATCATAACCAACACTAAACAAGACTTTTCTAGCTCTTTTTAAATACAGCTGTCTTTTCCAATACATTAATCTATTTTGCACCCATGACAATTCTGAGTTCTTTTCAGCACTTTGTAAATGTTTCATAAGCTGTTATTTTTAAGTTCCCTGAAAGGGCAGAATTCTAAAAACAAGTGTATAAGGAAAGCTAAGTAGTAAAATGTTTTAAAGTGCTCTTTAATGGATCCTCCTTTACAATTTGAACAGCAACTTTTCATATCTGACATAAAATCCATAGATATAAATCACATTAGAGGGTTATTCTTTCCCCATTATCAATCTCTGTCTCTTTATGGAACATTAAAGTCACATTTGACCTTAAAACATGATAAAATGGAAATCAAACTAGAATGTTTTGTAAAAGATATAATGAACTTGTACCTCTTTTTAAAAAAGTCTCTTTATGATGTAATTTTGAATGCATCTTTCATTAAATACCAACAAAGATTTTCAAGTGTAGCCATGACATTCAAATGAAGGAAAAAATGGTACTTTATTGTCCTGACAACTTCCATGAAAACCAAATCAGCCTGTTACAAAACAGAAATGTATAGGACTCCACTTTTCACCAAATTCAGTGTTTAATATGAATAGAGATTCGCAATTACCCGCCAAAACTGACAGACTCCCACATGCAGCAATCCCATCAAATTATAACATAACTGCAGGAGGGACTCTTAATCATAGCACACTCCTCACATTATGTATTTTACAAACCAGAACAGAAAGAAGCCACAACTCTGCCAAATATCTGGCATGCGTGTGTATAGTTACTAACATGAAGAAAGTTTTGCAAGAATAATCTTCTCTTTGAACATACACATGACTCGTCAACTGTTCAGTGGGTCCTACCCACGATATATGCCAAATATTCAGTAAAAAAGAAGCTATTTCTCCCCCACCCTCTCTCAAATAATTTTTAATACAGGAGTGAAAGACAACTGACTACACCAAAAGAAATGGAGAGAGACCCATCCCAAAGTAGCCAGTCACCACTAGACTGTTTTGAAAGCACTAAAAAGTCTCTGTTTCTCTACGGTGTTTTTTCATTTTCCAAATGCCTTCAGGTTCACCTCATCCACTAGTTCCAGAGATGCAATATCAGGATATAGAGTGGTACATGTTAATATTTCACACTAAATCCTGATCATGCCATTTATTTAAAATAAAAATTCAGCTTGATTTCTGTTTGTGCACAAACTCAAAAATATATTTTTACAGCTTTATTTCTTTATTGTTTGATCTCTTGCACTTGCAATATGCACCCTGTCATGCTTGAATATGGTTTTACGATTAGATATACAGTTGCATGCAAATGAATTTGTCAAACCTTCCTTCCACTAGTGCTTTGGCCTATATAATTTTTGTTATCTGTTTGGGCAAGTGTGTAATGAAAGCATAATCACACAAGTACTGCACTCACACTCATGATGAAACAAAAAAATATTGAAAGGAGAAAAATTTATTTTCATATTTACACTCCACAGCTTACCTACAAAAAGACTTAATTAAATTCAGTGGCTGTTAGAAGTTTTACAAAGGAGAGGCATATTAAGCAGAATCCTTTAAACACAGCACGGAGCACAGCAAAGACCCTTGTTCTCTACCCCTTCATCCAGAATGGAGCAGAAACCTTCTCTTTGCCATTATCGCAGAGCGGAACAGGTTTTTTTCTTCTCTCCTGTTCCCTGCTTGGACAAGACTGAAGGCTATTTGAACACATAGGTTATCTGAAGATTTATTTTTAAGGAACAGTAATTCTAAAGGAGCACAAGGTCATCCAAAAGGCAAGTTATAGACATGAAAATACAATGCATTCAGTATGCAGAAAATATTCCAGAAATACTACTGCAAAATACTGGCAAGGTGAATTAGTCTACTCTGCCTGTCTGTATTTCAGTGAAGAGGATTACCAGTGTTTTCAGAACTACTTTATCTTTGATCTTTATAAAAATGCTAGTAAAAGATTCTCTGCACAGTACTATCTACATGTGCACCTTTGCAATCCCAAAATTACAATGTAATGCTTTCTACAAACTGCGAGAAAGTTTAGTAGTGTAGGGTTTTTAAAAGCAATATTGCACCTTTTTACTTTTATTCTTCAACTCAGCGATCACTTTTATACATGGCAGTTCCTTTGTCTAATTTGGCTAAAAGCTACTTGCTTTGTGAACAACCTGTCTCAGAGGGTATCATTTAAGAGGAAAAGTCATCCATAAGATAACGCGTAGTCTTGCCACTAATGCAAATTCCCTACAAATAAGGATATTTTAGTAAATGAAGGAGCTCCTCAATCCTCTGCTTTCACAGATCTTTGCACTTGACCTCTGACCTGAGGTTTAAAGTCTGGACTAAAAATGCTACCCAGGGAAATCTTACAAAGACTCCCAAATAAGACTTAGAAAAATGAAAGCTTAAAACCTCAACAGCGAACAAAAGTCAACCAATGACAATGTCTGACAGCCACCGTCAATTCTGAAGTGATGCCTCTGTCATCCAACGACTCAAAGTATTGATTTCTCTCAGCATGAAAAAAAGCTTAAGCCAATGAAACAGATATAGCATCATCCCCCGATAATAGCCATCAAGGTTAACACCAGCAGAACACTTATCAAAGTATCTCTTCTATTTCTTCTTGTTTTAATGGACTGAACACAATGCGACGGCTTCTCATCTGCAACCTATAGTTTTCCAAACCTCATTTATCCACTTTTCCAGCCTTTTATCTGATTTGAAGATTAAAAAGAATCTGCATCTAAATCAACTGTTTGTAATACAAAGGGGGGGAGGAGGAGGCGGCAGTTTTTTAGCCAGACATTCCTGAGGAAAAGGAAAAATGCATTTAAAATCACCAAGAGGGGGGGAAAAAAACCCCACAGTTGATTTAGATCACACCAAACAGAGACTGGTAAAACTATGGTCATGACCAGAAAAAACCTACCACAGTCAATTTGGGTTAGTGATTAGAAAGGCAAGGATCTCAAGAGGCATCTGGTTTTAATCTGTGCTGAGTCAACAGCTTTATTTTTTACCTTTAAGTCTCACAGTATTAAGCTTTAGTGAACCCAACTGAAGACTAGGCAACAGCACTTTTACTGAGATTGCATCTTTCAAATGAACTCAATTTAGTAAAGTAGGTAAATGAGACAAACTAACAAGACTTCAACTGGATATAAAAACAACTGACAGAATAAATAAATAGTAAAGAGTAGAGACAAACAACATCAGATTTATTCTACAGTATCCATTAGTACGATAGACTTTTTTTTTACTGTTTTCATTAATGCTTATCTAGTTGATATTATTTGCGTTACAGTAGCACCCTTGAATCACAACCAAAGACAAAGCTTTACACAAACAAGAGCTCTTACTCCTCGCTAGAAACCGGGATATGTTATGCGTGCCCTACATTATTCCAATATTCAAACTCTCTAATCATCACTGATAACCATCGGCATAAACAATATGCAGAGACAAATGTTCTTTTTGAACCAAGAAGCCAGCTCGTAACTGTACATATGCCCAAATGCTTTGCATTCAAAGCATGCACTAAGACACTTTACTCCCTCCCTCTTTCGCAAATCCAGTTTATGTCTGCAGTCCCTTCATACTGTTCTTGTTTCACAACAGGCTAAGATCCTAAGAACATTATGCTCAGGCATTAAATTTGCGATACTTTGTGTCCACATCTTCCAAGGACAAGGCATTTTTCAAGCTAGAAATAACCAAAGTACAATTCTCCTACGCTCTAGGGGAAAGCTCAGCACTTCTGCACAGGTGGCTCTGTGCTCTCAGACTAGATAGTAAGCAAAGAAGGAGCCAGCGATGATCTCTTAAGCCACTTCCCAACCACACTGCATCAACCTTGTGACATTCAGCTGCTTCAACACCACCATGGTGATTAGTACTGTAGGCACTAAAGAACTTCTAGTTCAATGCAACAAATGAACAGATCCATGAACAACTGCTGGAAGTGACAAACTCACTTACTGTATGAGGAACACCACTCTGTCCAGCAAACGAGACATATACTTACATAATCTAAGGATTCACTACACACGCCTAGTGAGGGCCAAATTAAGGATTCACCACTCTGAATTTTCATAACAGTTGGATACCTGGTTTTGCAATCTCTTCATATTGTCATTTCTATGCAACCTAAGTTTTTTAAAAAGGGGGAAAAAAATATCTTTTAATCACGTGAAAACATAAGTCTCAAAGTGGGCCAAAAATATAAAGACTTCTATCATTTCAACCAAAGCAAAGCAGTATTCGATTGTTACCTTGTCTGTAACCAGTAGTTCAAGATGTGTGAGCAACTTGTTACTGTCGAAAGAGAAATACAATATTTAATTACAGACTCCAGGGTGCAATGGAGACTGGCCGATGGAACTGTCCCAATTCTACTTTCAGTGGTCCACAGCTTTTCTTTCTGTTCTTCTCTTTAATCCGCGGGCTTTCTCAGATCACCACCCCAAACTTCACCTTTTGTTCTTGCTGTTAGTACCTTACTCCAACAACAGCATCAGGACATTTCCCTCTACAGTATGAACACTAAGAGGAAGTAGGGGAAATAGCTATCATTGACTGCAACGGTGGTGCTCTCAGCTCAGGAAACGTTTGCCAAATAAGTCTGCCTGTGGCTTTCAATCCATTCTTCAAGATCTTGTGAAAATCTTCGTACGGCCAGGGGCCAGATGGCACATCTCCCATAAACACCAACAAACTAAAGCTCTGAAACGTCCTCATTCACTAACCGTGACCACCACCTCTCCAACTGTCTTGTTCCACTGAGGCACAGTAAGGATCTCTGTTAGCTGTAAGGTAGGTAGAAAGTAGTCCAGCAGTTTTGGCCCCTGCAGCCAAATAATTACTTCCTTAGGATTCAGACTTCCAGACACCCTACTGCCAGCATAGCTCTTTTACAACTCACAGCACCAGGACTTGGCAGAGGAGTGACACTTGAACAGATTGAGAGTCACATGCAGTTCCGACAGCACAGATCAACCTTAGGTGAAGTCTCTAAGAGCAGGTAACACACACTACTGGGTATTTTTGCACAATGCAACTTACTAATTAAGAAGCCCTTAAAGGTACTATATAAACAGCAATTTTTCACAAGTTTTGTGTCAGATTAATTTGGAATAATTTTTCATAATAGGGGCAAAAAGTATGTTTCTGACAGTGGGGCAATAATAATACCTCAAAACATGGGAAAAAAAGAAATTCTCAATGAAATAAAAAAAGTAATAATTTTCAATGTTCTAATTTGGAAACATTTTGCTAATCTTCTTTCCCAAAACAAGAAAAAAATCTAAACCTTTAAGTAATTCAACCTCCAAGAGCACAAAGAATGGAAAAATTTAGCCACAATGATTCAGATAAGCAGATAAACCAAAAGATAATTTGGAACTTTATTACAAAATACCTTGTACCACTTTAATCTATAAAGTTGGCTTCAACCCCTGGCTGTAGCAAAGTGAAAGGCATTTGCATGAGTTAAAATTCTTTCATTTCTATAGCTATCAAAGACACAGTTATAAATACTTAAGTGTATTAGTATTTAACACGACTTATGTTAATTGCCTCAATATCTACCTTACAGGAATGTATATTCTTATATAGGATTCATTTTTATTATTATATAAGAATGCACATTCATATTATATGTAGAATACAATGCAAAAATAATCAACATACCTCTGTTGATTTTGTTATTTATTGTTTGATATTCCTGCTACACCACACTCACTAAATTTCCTTATAAATTTGCAAAACACATGCAAAGTAAATTCATTTCCAGCCAAAATCTCGACACAAACAGTTTCCAAGATTATGTAAAGTTCCAGATTTCCAAAAGACAGAAAGATTAGCCCCTTGAGATATCCCTGCAGCCTGGAGTCTATGCTTCTATTTCTATTTTCTACATAGTTCCCCTCAAGCACTTTTCAGCTTTCCCTGTTTAGGGTCCTGATTTGAGAACACAACTCTGATTTTAATCTAGGAGCTTCAGAATGTATCAAAATATACCAACAGAGCAATCACATTAATTTAAGATAACAAGACACTTAGAAACAATAGTTTCCTATCTTGCCATGACTGGTTGCACGCCAATGACAAGCACATCTCTAACAAGCTTCAGTACTACAGACACCAAGTTGGCTTCAGACCTGACTGGATTCCTTAAGATGTCATTTATGATGCTTAATGCAAAAAAAAAAAAAAAAAAGTTTGCCTTTCCATAACTTTGTTCTGTACTCTAATAACAGAATCAAAGACATGTTTTTAAAGTATTCTATTCTGTGTAGTAGGCCAATACTCACTAGATGTTAAGAACAAAGGGGAAAATACCATCAGCACACAATAAAATCACTGTACACACAGGGATACATAATGGCAATTAAGGTAGATGTAGGAACAAATCACCTATCATCTGCACAAGCGACAGAAGGAGCTTTAAAAGTGTTCTGTGCCATATTTGGCAAACCTTTTGTGAAACTTCACCTATGAAACCTTCAGACATGAACACAAACTCATAACCCAAAAAGTAACCCATCTGTCCTTCACCAGCTTCTATCATGCTTGCTCTAAGAGCTAATTTAGTGGACTTGATCTCTGACAGTTCAGGACCTTTTTAGCTCTCACAATGGAGAATGATCACTTTGACTGGCACATACCCTTGAACAACACTGCTAAATAGGACAAACGTGTTTGCTGGCAAAGCATTTCTTTCCCACACGCAGAAAAAAACCCTTTAGTTTCTGCCATTGAGTCACTGCACCTTCATCTGTATCCGCAGAAACATTTCAATTCATTATTAAGGGAAAGTATTAAGGGCTGCTTTTTTTGTCAGAGGAATTTCAAATTACTGTCAGAAACTCTGTGAAAAAAAAGAAGGATTATACGGGATTTTATTCAAAAATAACATGCTCGGTGCTGCTGATTCACAAGTTTCTAACACTCCAAACTTGTTCTTCACGTTATGGTAAACTAGGACTCAAGAGGTTTATTCTTTAGAAGACCAAGACTTTAAAAGCAGGTTATTTTGATTAAGAGCATGATGAAATGGCAAAGGTTTAAGAAAAATAATCCAGAAGCAAATGGGAAGGATTCTTAAATTATGGCTTTTTATAGCAGTTATTCTTTAAAATCATTCCTAGCCACTTACTTTGGAAACATGTTAAGCAGTCACAATCCCAGCTTTAGCTTAACCTCTGCCTTAACTTAATGTCTCCTGTCAGAATTCCTATAGCATCAAACTATGAAAAGCAAATTATTTTAACTTTATTTTTTACCCTCTCCTTCTTTCAGTAGTCTATGTTTTGTATTTCATTCCAACTAGTGTATGAGTTTTTTTCCTTTGTGGCTGGTTATCATGCATTTATTTAACACAATTTCGGAATTTAAGAACAGCATGAGATAGGTATGAATAGGTTTGAGGTTTAATTAACTTTTTTTTTATTCAGAAAAAGTTATATCACTCTTGAAAGGCTGACATTTGGCTCTAAAACTTGTTAGGGGAGGATAATTTAATTCCTTGTTAAAACTGTGATTTTATTATCCATGAAAAGACAGCATTTGAAATAGTCTGACTATTCAAAGACAACAGTCCCTGCCTTAATTTACAGCAGTCTAACTTAAAAACACTCACCATAAAACTCTAGATCCTTATATTGAATGATATGGAACAAGGACTAAATATAATCCATAATAATTGTTTTAACATTTATATTTTCTTGCTCACTTGGTTTAAATGGAAAGATCGCAATGATGCAAGAATCAGTACTCCAACTACCACAGATGCCACCTTCAGAGAAATGAAGTACTATGTAGCGCCAAGCAGTTTCTACTGGAATCATCCTTTATGTTGTCAACATTTAAAAAAAAAGAATACTCCATAAATATATCCATTTACATAAGAGTATATAAGATCCATTTAATGAGCTTTCTGTTTATTTCTCATTTCAAAATTAAATACCAGAATTTGTGAAACCTCCTATTCCAAAGCTCTGATGTTCTGAGTTTTATTTTGGCTTTGTTCCAGTTCGTCCTGCAAGGTTTTTCTGTCTGGTTGTTTTTGTTGTTCTTTTTAAATGGCATGTCTGTGTTTTCGTACTACCTCTCAATAACAGTTATCAGCATTTGTTACAAACAGCTGAACTCATGGACGCTGGTGTAATGGCACAAAACTGATTACACAGTACAACCGCACAAATCCTGCTTAACTAGATTTCACTAATGGACTTTAATTCAGTGTAAAATAACAAACTCAATACTTGAAGCTTGTTACGTTTAGAGCACAATAGCCACGCAGGATAAAGAAGCAATACAAATTCAGTGGAATTTTAAAACAAAAATCTGGGATTTGATGTGAATTACAGTTCACCCGTTAACATTATAGGTATTGAAAGTACAGCGACTAATCAAAATCACCAGTTTCCAGGAAGCATGCACAAAAATGAAACAAACTACTGAAATTATATAAAACATTATATAAAACACATGTAAGTAACAGTTATTTGACATACCAAAGCACCATGTACCAACATTTCTCACACACTTTAACAGCTTCAGTTACACTCTAGCCGATAATCTACCTCTGTCTAATATTCCAAATTTCTGAATAGCTTCAAACAACTGCCACTCAAAAATAACCTGAGAAACATTTCTCCCTCCTCTGCTGCCAATCACATGAAATTGCCTTGTAAAACAGTCTTGGTTCAATGCCAAGATGGGTCATGCTGGCTTCAAGGCCATCAACAACTGCTTAGAAATGAGGTATTTGGGGTTTCTAACAGGCAGCGTAAGAAAAAAGAAGCAGCAATATTTCAGAAGTCAGAATAGCTGACTTTTTCTTCTGTAAATGTTTAACACATTCAGGACTAACGGTAGGATAATGATAGAGATGTCCGTAGGTAGCATAAGGTCCTCCCAGGGCTGAGGGCCAGCACAGAGCCAGCGCAGCTGAGGATGACCCTGTCCTGCTGGTGGTAGGGCAGAGAGGCTGCCCCACAGCCTGGCCAGAGGCCAAGACCAACCCCTCATCCACTTTGCTGTGGGCTCCCTGATCCTTCCCAGGCCCCCAGCCACGGGACAAGAGGGCTTCCCAGCCTCAGGCTGGCCCTGGCCACCCTCCCCCAGGGCTGCCCTGCTCTTCTCATGGTGGATGACAGGTTGGAGATGCTTGGTGAGGTCCTGCCCAGGAGGCTGTGGTACTCCCGTGGGTGCCCAACTTAGCGTGGGGCACTGCTGGCCCCCATGGCACCCTGACGGTGTATTGTAAGTCTCTGGTCCCAAGTTATGACAAAATTTATTGCATAATTGCCATATGTTCTCTATAAAATAGTAACCCATCCAATAACTGAGCATTCTGCTTGCTTCATCTGTCACCTCCCTTAAATATTTCTGAGACAAGAACTGTCATCAATCACAAAAGATGGAATCTCAAATTGCTCTAAGGACAATTCAGGATAGTTTGATGAGATGCAAATTCCAAATTTCTGCAAGGACAGCCAGGGAGAACGATGGAAGAAGCATGAACATCTCAAAATCCATTATGTCATAACCTTCGCATTACTACTTAGACCCAGAATTTGTTCCAATAAAAAACCCAGTATCTTAGCACTAGGGCACAAAGAAAAAAAAGTTAACGATGACCAAAGCACTTGCACTGCTCATCATTATAGTCACTATCATCGCCTTTCAAGCCCTACTTCCAAAAGATACCTAAATCTCTTCTTTTAAGATGGCCAGAAATCTTTGAAGATGCATTTTCTAAAAAGTGAATTAACAACCGGGACCTAGAAATGTGAGCAGGAAAAAGGTGGGGGGGAGGAGTAGTAATGAAAGTATCAGGAAACATATCTTCTTCCTTGTGTGAGGATAATTTAATGGTATCCTGGTTTTGTCTGGGATAGAGTTAATTTGCTTGCTGATAGCTGGTATAGTGCTGTGTTTTGGATTCAGGGTGAAAAGGCGGGTAGGGAGCAATTGTGCTGTGCAGCAGTTGTTTTGTATATTCTTTTATAGTTTTCCTTCCTTTTCTGTTCTATTAAACTGTCTTTATCTCAATCCACAAATTTTACTTTTTTTTTTTTTTTTCCTCTCTCCCCCATCCCACTGGGGTGGGGAGGGAGCGAACAGCTGTGTGGCATTTAGCTGCCCTACTGGGTTAAACCACAACAAATAGTAAGATTTTATAAGGATTAACTATGACTTCCAGTAGGACTTCAGATTAACAGTGAAATCCAGAGGTCTCTAAGTCACTTGGCACCTTCCCTGACAGTGATTATCTGAAGAGCAACTTAACTGCCTGATAGATCTTCCTTTTCATAATCTAAGACCATCTCAAAGGGATTGGCTCAGTTTTCTCCTATTTAGGTCAAAGAGAAAAATCAGTAGGTGGACTCATTCTGGAAACATTTCCATAAACGAATCAGATGAAGAGGGAAGATTCAAAAAATCTATTATAGTGATTCCCATTTAAAAGCTAATATAGGAAAGTTAAGATGAAAAGCTGGACCGCCACTTCTATCTCACTGCTTTGCAATGTGAAAGGACCTTTCAGTTCCTGTTAAGAATTCTGATTAGTGCAGTCTCGTTCTCTTTCCTGGAAAGCTGTATAGGTCTACAAAGAAATGAGAGGCCACCTTTCTAAAAGATTAACAGGAATGTCACCCTTGGCTGGGTGTGGCTTTACAGTTTTCCACCATTTCCCTCCCTGGACCCCAGACAGACTTCAAGGTCTATGTACTACAAAATAAAGATCATTTTAGCAATTTAATTGTAAAATCCTTACTGAAACAATTACTGTCTCTTTTCAACCATCACTCAATGAAGTATTACTTCAGCACAATAACTATATTTTGTATTCAGAACAGAGCATTCTCAATGAAAGGCTGAGGCTTTCATTGGAATGAGAAATACCAATTCAGGATAAATTATTACACTAGATGCAATATTTTGCACAGCTTCCTCCTCAATAATATTCCAATAAATAAGAGAGAAAAATACTCTATGTGACTGAGATATACAGGTAACATTGAACAACTTAACTGTAAATGCCTTCAGGCTCTACTTACGAACTTTTCTAAACATCTTAATATCTTAATGCATATGTTTTAATATATTTTACTTCCCACAATGCCCCAAAGTTGATTTTCATAAGCCACTTTCACGAACATCAAAAAAAAAAAAAACCCTGCATGATTCAAACTTTGTCATGCCTAAATGAGGAGACTGGTATAACTACAAGATGAGACTATGCATACTACATTTTGAGTACAAGCTAATGACAAGTGTATCTATAGCTTGCATAATCAAGTAGCCACAGGTCAAGACAAGTAACTACTCAAACTATAGACTAGATTTTCAATACAGACATCTATAGGACAGGTATGCTGTGGGTTTTAGGCACATCCAAACCTGTTTTGGGGTTGCAAATAAACCTAACATGAAGATACTTGTTCTCCCTTTCTTTTATAGACATATCAGTGTGCAAGTGCTTGGATAAATCCTCCAGATAAAAAGTGGACTTTACTTTCTGAAGCTCATAAGGGTCAGTTTTAAAAACAAAATCTTTTGGAGGATATACACATAAATACATTCAGTCACAGGCAGTAGTTTAATGGGTGAGTAAAAGAAAGCATATTGCAGGTATACGAACTCGTAAGCAGTATGTTTTTGTACACACAGCTGCAGAACAAACTGGCTTCAGAAAGTTCCTTCTAAATTTTCCATTTCAACCACCAGCCATTATAAAAAAATTGAAATTTTTACAAGTAACACAAATAACAACATCAGAATACCTGTATGCACCAGTCAACCCTGGTACTTCAGAACTGCAGAGGTTCCACATGAAATCCAGCTATACTCAAGTGGGATGGGCTTTAACTCAAGAGCCTGAACTCAGGTCAGTCATAAGCAGTCTTTGCAACTCAGGTGCTTTTGCAAGAAAAAGTAAAATGAGAAAACTAACATGCAGAAACAAGAACTAGAATATAGGGAAATATTTTACAATTTTGCGACCTCCTTCTTCAATTCCTGTTACAAGCAAGCTTCTCACATAAAAACAATACTTTTGAAAATTAAATTGCATTCGTGAGAATATTCAAGACTACTGCCAAAAGACTGTCAAATACATCTGGGCTACAAACGACAATATGTTAGATCAGAAGTTAATACCCATTTAGCAATCAGATGCATATTTCATCCTTAATGAAGGCCTGAAAAGAAGAGTTCACTTTATTCTGGATGCAGGTATCAAGGCAGATCTCACAAAGCAACATAGGCACATCATCTAAGGATCTTTTTCACATTAAGAATCCTATTAGAAGGAAAACACTAAAAGGTAATTGAATTTCCCTCAGTTATCTTCATCTCTGTCAGCTCCTGCTACAATAACTTACTCTCCAGAGCAGAGATAACTCAATTCTGTCCAGCAAGCATATGTTATGAATCTCCAAAGCAAACTTGTCTAAATCATTCTGGTCTTCTATCAAGGTTGGCTGTGGATATGAACTCTGACAGAAAGCAAACAAATTTATTTTTATCTTTTCAATAATTCACTTCTCTGTGCCTTGATGGAAGAATCTCAAGACATAAATGTTTCCACTAATTCTGGAATTATAAAGACGGGTTAAAAACATTTTACCTGGAAGTTGATGCTACTATAAACTTGTATTGGGTTTGCATGGCAAGATTTTGGGAGTGGGGGGCTACAGGAGTGGCTTCTGTTGGAAGCTGCTAGAAGCTTCCCCTATGTCTGATAGGGCCAATGCCAGCCAGCTCCAAGACGGACCCACCGCTGACCCACCATCAGCAACGGTGGTAGCACCTAAGAAGGTGGGGGGGGGGAAACTGCACAACTGCAGCTGAAGAGAGGAGCAAGAATATGTGAGAGGAACAGCTCTGCAGAACCAAGGTCAGTGAAGAAGGAGGGGGAGGAGGTGCTCCAGGCACGGGAGTTGAGATTCCCCTGCAGCCCCTGGTGAAGACCATGGTGAGGCCAGTTGTGCCCCTGCAGCCATGGAGCTCCACAGTGGAGCAGATCTTCACCTGCAGCCTGGGGAGGGCCCCACACCAGAGCAGGTGGATGTGCCTGAAGGAGGCTGTGATCCCATGGGAAGCCTGTGCAGGACCTGTGGAAAGAGAGCTCAAACAGGAGCAGGTTTGCCAGAAGAACTTGCAACCCCGTGGGGGACCCACGATGGAGCAATCTGTTCCTGAAAGACTGTACCCCATGGAACAGACTCACACTGAAGCAGTTCATGAAGAACTGCAGCCCGTGGGCAGGACTCGTGTTGGAGAAATTTGTGGAGAACTGTCTCCCGTGGGAGGGATCCCACACTGGAGCAGGGGAAGAGTGTGAGGAGTCCTCCCCTGAGGAGGGAGGGCACAAACAACATGTGGTGAACTGACCACAACCCCCATTCCCTGTCCCCCTGTGCTGCTGGGCAGGGAGGAGGTAGAGAATTTGGGAGAAATCTTTCAATGAGCCCTGCTAACTCCTGCACAAAGATCCTTTGAGACAGGTGTACCTCGTCTATCACCAGCAGGCCTGGTGTCACGTAAACCAACCCATGATCAAAAAACCCAAAATGCTGCGGTGATATCAGGCGCGGAGCCAGGTTGTGATCTGCTGGCTCTTCCATTTCTTCCCTTATCATTCCCTGCAACTGGAAGGATAGAGAAGAATACTACTTGTGCTACTGATCCCTTAACCAGTTGTCCCAAGGCCCTGAAGTCCCTCTTGATTGCCCTCGGGCTTCTTGTTGCAACTACATTGCTACCTACCTGAAAAATCAATAATGGATAGTAATCTGAGGGCCATACCAGGGTAGGAAGTTTCCTCTTCACTTCTTTAATCTGGGACCCAAGGAGGCAGCAGACTTCCCTAAGAAGTGGCTCTGGTCTGCATATTGGGCCTTCTGTTGCCTTCAGAAGGGAGTCTTTTAAGACAATGACCCATGTTTTTTTCCTTTATGGAAGCATTTTTGATGCAAGGCATAGACCAACTTAACCTCGGCGACACCTCCAAGCTAGATGAACCATCGTCCTCGTTATTGTTCAGTTCCACTTGCAGAGCCTCATGGCTATTACGCCACGGCACCTGGGAAAGCGGGGTATCAGGGGAGATGTGCCTGCTGCACCAGGCAGGAACTTGTCACCATTGCCCCCTATGCCTTAAGTCACTGTGTTCAGCCAGGCAGAGATGGGATAGGGACTCCCCCGTATCATGCCCCCTGCCTGCCTGTTGGGCCTGTCTCAGGGAAGGTAGGGTGCAATTCCAGCAGTCTCTCTCTCTTCTCACACTCCCTCGATACTCGTCAACCTACTCACCTCCTCCTGGAGCTTTGTCGCTACGAAGCAGAGGAGTTCCTCTACCTGGGCGCACCTCCCACAGCTGTGCTCACAGCTGCCATCCGGCGTAAGAGTAGGGCACAGCCTGCAGCCTGACACCCGTGTGGATGCATGTTCCCACTGGAGCTCTGTCTGGGAAGTTGCATCAGTCATGGTTGGGTGCAGAGCTTAGAGGCACCATGGCTTTCTACCAGGTTGATACCATTGCTTCCTGGTCAAGCTGGCAGACCTTCAATGCCCTTCCTGCATGACCTTCCGCACAAACTGCCGTGCCATGCCCTTGCTGATACATCATGCCCTGTTTGACCACCCTAATCGCTAGCACACCCTAAGGGCTTCTTTTATATGTGTAGGGTGGCTTGGCCACCGCTGCTCCTAGCCCTGCCCACGTCTCAGCCGCTGTTGCACGAGCTGTGGGCTCCTGGCAGCTTTCTCTGCTCCCCCTGAGGTTCCCCAGGTTCAGGAAACCCCACTGTGCACCGTGCTGGAGCGCTCCGCTGTGGATCATGCCAGGACTGGAGTTGCTCGCCTCAGCAAGAAGGTTGTGTGTGAAAGCTTCCCAAGGGCTGGTAAACTCTAGGGACCAGCAGTCTTGTTGAACCTGCAAATATGATCAATTCAGAATACCACAGGTCTGCTGAATCTGTACACCACCACTAGCTCACGCTAGTGCCAGCAGCTTGTATGACTCAGACAACATCCGAGAGAGTGATGGTTACTCTATGCAAACAAGGAATACAGGATTGTATATATATCCCCATGAAACAAAGGACCTTCTGCAGGACTTTCTGAAGCTATTGGAATATCAGTAAAACCCTTCATTAATCTTGTTGGAACATACAGTTGGAGTCAGCCTCCCAACTGTAAGCTCCAGCTCTAAGTGTGTAAGTGATGGCATTGTGTGTGGTTATCAGCTATTAACAGTAACAGCTTTATTCTATTAACTACAACAGTATAATGAACAGAAGGTGTTCTAACAAATACTGGTTGTCTCCCCTCCAACGTGACTTGCTACCAGGCAAAAGACATTTTACAACACAAGAACAAAACTAAGATTCCAGTACAACTTGCAATTAACTCAGTGAGACTCTTAATGAAAGTCTATGTGGATTCAAAGTTTTACTGGACAAATGGGGGAAATAATCCCTGAAGGGGTACTAAGCACATAGCCATAATTTCTGGCAAGCAAGTATCAGAAGTCCCTGAAATTCAAATTGCAGAAGGGTGCAAAGGTATTCTGGGAATATTGTTTGCCCTTTTAATAAACTCATTCCTTAAGTATCCATAGTTTGAGACAGGATAAGAGGCTTGCAAATGGCCTTATCAATGTGATTAGTCTTGCTCTTCCGTATTCCAGTAGGAATCAATCTTCCAAGAACAGACATAGAGTAGAACTACTAGGATGATCTAGAGTATGCAGACACCACCTTAGAAGAAAAAAACATAGATTAAAAAACTCATACAGCCTAGCAAAATGAGGAGAGGAGATGTGATAAATACTAGATAAAAAAAGAAAAAATAAAAAAGAAAAAAAGACCGTTGAAGTCAAAAGACAATAATCGAATAAGAACAAAGAAATACATGCTGAACACAAGTAAAAATAAATTATAAAAAGTTTACAATTGAGCAGAATATTTAAGTCCAACTTACCAGTTGGAATAGTGAGAAAACACACCTTTGGGTATTCAGACCCTCAAGACTTTTCTGACCTTGTCAGCACCAATATCAGAATTGTTTTAATATAATGTCTTTCTTGTTTAGGTCAAACTAACATATAATAAAGCACATAGGAGAGATGTGTACTGTCACTAGTGTTTTTTCTTCAAAACTGAACAACTAACACTTGTTAAAAAGGTACCTAAGTAGTGCAAGCTATCTTTGGACAGGAATTTTAGAAGAAAATCTCCAATCAAGCACAACAGGATATTTGCTTTGTTAATGCTGGAAATTTCCACTCTACAGTATTACTTCAGTCAAAAGTATTTTAGAATCACTGCCTGGCATGAGCCACCATAAAAGTCAGTGCATGAATAATAAACAAGGTAAACACTACTGATTTATTTTTCATGAATAGGTGAGAACAACAACATTCCTGATAGGAACATCTAATTTGAAGCAAGAAATTTCTTCACTAGCTAGCTTAGTTTTCATAATACAAACATAAAAAGATGCAGCAAAACATGGAAAATGTTTTAATAGACAACACAAAAACTGTATAAAAAGATACAATATTAGAGGTTCAAAGGAAACGTATGCCATCAATCAAAAGGCTTTTTAAAATAAAAGAAAGGCAGGAATAGTTAAACTGTGGAGAAAGAAGGCTGTAAGAAAATGGCATTCTTCAAGAAGTCCGTTCAAAGAAGGAAAACCGAAAAATATTTCAACTATGGTATGTTAGTTTTAAAAAGAGAATGAAGCAGGCCAAAAGAGTTTGAGGAACACTTGCATAAAGGCATAAAAGGCAGTAATAAATTATTTTTCAAACTAATCAGGAGCAGTGAGCCTGTTAAGGTTTCTCTGTAGAATTAACAGAACATCGCGGGATAAAAAGAGTTCTTGGAACACAAGACCACCACAGAGAAGTGCTAGCAGAGAAGTTCTAAAACAAAACTGACAAGAGACCAGCTGCTAGGACCAGACAGTATTCGCCCAGGTGATCTAGAGGAACTCAGGGACGAACGCAGCAAAGCCATTTGCTACAGTGTTCTTCTTCTAACTGCCTCAGTAGAAGAAGGAAATATGCCAAACAGACTCTGGAGAACAGCAGGGAACTACATGGCAATAAGTCTGAAATTTATAAAAGGCAAATCGGTAGCTGTGTTTAAAGCAAAGAGCAAACAATGGAATAAACACACTGGCAAGAGTCATCACTGCTTTTGTAATGGGAAGTCATGCTTCATTAGATTTCTTTCAACAAGCCACTGGAGACACAGACAAGAAAGATCCAGTTCGTAAGGTCTGCTGTTTGAATGCCAAAAAGATATTTAAAGAAAGGCAGGATGCGGTAGGGCACATAGGAACATCCTTATGTTGATAAAAATAGTTTAAATCAAAAGAAACAGGGTTAAAAAAAGAATAGCTAATCTTCAAAGTGGAGGGAAATCACCAATTTAATCCCTCTGTGTTATTAAATTTAGAAATGACCGGAGAGTGGAAGTGGTGTCAAATTTTGCTGATAGCTCTAAGTAATTCAAGGTAGTAAAACCAATAATCAAACATGAAAAAAAGCTAACACAATGACTGGGAGATAAAACAATAGGTGAAATTCACATAGAGAATTGCAAATCTTTGTCCAAATTGTGATCCCTGCCATCTGGGTAGAACCAAGGCTGCACCCCTATATAATTCCATTGTTCTTATGCTTGTCCCTAGACATGTACTATTCAGCTCTCTTAGAGTACCGAGTTTGATGGACTTTTGGTCTAACCCAGTACAGATGTTCTTGAGTCTCAGCAAACTATTCATCCGTTAAACAAAAGAACAACATCATTAATGTAGATTAATAGAAAAAGGCATGGAATTTCCAAGTGGAATGTGTTAACATCCTAAATTATTTTGGATTTTGAATGCTCTAAACAGAGTTCAAGTTATTGAAGTTTACTGCCAAATGGTTTCCTATTCCAGAAAACTGGCAGAACCCATGGTTCCGTAATACCCTAATAACTAGAGATGTTCATTTGAGTATTTTGAGTAATTCCCATCATAAGTCCGCATTCACGAAGAATTATCTGTGATAAGGGGAACTTACCTATGTAAATCCTGTACATATTAATAAAAGACCAGACATTCATATTTCTGTACTTGTTTTCCTAACCCATGACCACTTGGAAGTAACTCATTAAGTCATTCCTGTGAAAGAGATATTCCACAGTACAGATTATTATATTTTACCCACTTCTTTAACTGTAAGAGTTATTCTTTCAAAGAACTTAAGTAGCAAGTTTGAAACTTAGAATTTGTAATTAAAAAGAAAAAAGAAAAAACAGAAACCAATCCTAATAAAGCACTGTTTAGATATTACCTTATTTATGTTGATGAGTCTTGTAAGCATGCACTAATTGTTGTTCTGGATTTTGTGTGGTATTTAGGTAGCTAGTGAGCTAAATAATAATTAAAAAAAACTCTACAAAAAAAACCCCAACACAATACCCCTCCAAAACAAAACAAACAAAACCAAACCAAAACAAAAATACAAACCCCACCCTGTCAGCCTTATGATTATAGAGTTCACACATGCACACAAAAAGAGTTAAGATGCACTGCCACAGCAAAAGATAAATTCAAAAAGGAATGTCTTTTCCCAGTCTGGCAGAAGATAGATCTCAGCAGAAGCATACAATGCTGCTTTCACTTCTTCCGATTACCCCCTTTTCTTCATGCCTATGCTGTTCCAATTCAGCCATTAAAGTAGCAGGGTAAAATTATAAAATATTAAGTGGTTACAGGAATTGAGTCTTTGGCTCCTTCTGGCAGAGGGTTTTTTTTTTTTTTACGTTTCCAGGGTCTACAAAAATAACAAGAACTCCACAGCATGTTCTGCTAAGACTTCCAGAGCCATGGAGAGTGGATTAATTAAGCACACTGATAATCTCTAGTGAAAATAATCAGCTGTAAGAGTACTTGCAAGAGGGGATAAAAAGTTTTCAAAAGAAAGGAAGGTTTATCATTCACAGAAAGTGAAGAATAAGTAGATGTGTTAAATATGTAAAGGGAGAGAAAAAAAGGCCATAAGAAGTTAGTCTCATACACCTACTATTGTAAAACACTGTGCAGAAAAGACTTATATCTTCATGACATTCCTAGATTTTTTTCAAATTACACTTAATATGTAAATGATGCATAGCATAGATTATAAAATGTGGAAGAGTCTCAACAAGATACTGCTAAACATGAAGCATTAATTATAAAGTAATTAACTTCATTAGCTTCAGAAAAACAAGAATAGGGTTTTTTTAATATGAAATAGCTACAGTTATGAATCTATTTCATTTCCATATTCAGTATGTTTTGAAAAGCCCAGTAATACTTATTACATTTAATTCTTTACATAGTTTGTCTCAATTTGCCAAAAATATTATCCGAAAACAGTAACAAGATAACATCACTCAGAAAAGTCTATAGGAAAGAGTAGTTCTAAACTGAATTTTCTTTCAAGCTGCTTCAGAAACAATATTATTATATCTTTCATAGTTCTTCGACATATATCTGTAATGTATTTTGATTTTAAATCGAGATATAACCAAAAAAGATGTCTCAGCATTCCAGTGCAAGTTTTCATTCCTTCTCCTCCCATTGCTTATTACAGCACGGTGAAAGAGAAACCACATTTTTTCACTCCTCCTTTCATAATCAGGCAATACGTTATCCCAACAACTCCCAGAGCACAGGGAAAACATTATAATGTTCAAACGGAAAAGGAACTTCTCACTTCAGTATCCTTTGTCTCACATGAGGCAATGAAGCCTGAAAATTGCCACCTCAGGAATATTAGAAACTTAATTTTCCAGTTTGGGACTTGTCAACATATTGCAGCAGAACGAAACCAGTTAAACCTCCAGTGGAAAAAAACAAACTATTTTTCTATGCTCAGCACTCTGTTGAAGATTATACAATACCTCAAAAAACAATGTGTTTAGCAATGAAAGTCAAGCTGTTTCTTCCTTCTGCCGACAGATGGCGCAGTGGCGCCTAACCTGCCCAATGCAAAGGGCGGCATTCATTCACAAATCTAAATTTGAGAGAGAGTTAAGCCCATTCATAAAAAAATGTGTAAAGCCTTATTTTTCTGTGGGGGTACCTCTAACTTCCTTTGTGTTGCCCCATTACATCGTTGCGATCTTACAGACTATAATTTTTGGTTTACATTGCAACAGGGCGCCTACAACTCGCGCTATCCGTTATCTTCGTACGTTCTGCAAAGATTCATCGCCGATAACCCACACCGCTAGACAGAATACCCACTGAAAGCTTTCCAAAATCTTTTGTCCTAATAAATAAGGTCACTGCTATTAAGTGTGTTGAATAACACTTCATGTAAAAGGATGTTGTAAGAGCCACAGAAAGATTCTTTGATGTACAAACTCTGTAACAAAGCAGCTTTTATCAAAAACACTGGAAAATTACATGGAGAAAAGGGACCCTGCCAAGATTAAAACTTTCTTTCCCCCAGTAACTGTTGGTTACATATAGAGTAACAATTATCTACAGAAACTACGAGGCACCAAATACCTTTTCATAATTCTTTCAAGGGCTCTCAAACATTCTCTTTGACATATGGCTATTCTGCCACAATTGATTTGCAGTACTTTTTAGTTACTTCCTCTGATACAAGTAACATCTTCTAACATTTAACGCTTAGTACACTGAAGGGGAAAAGGTACAGAATACACAAGATTATCAATCAATGGAACCACTGAATTTTGTTTTCTACCAAGGAAAGAAAAAGCAAATAGCTACATCCAAGTCACTACTGGAACGCTTGCCTCGCCTTGCATCTTACTTCTGTCAGAGCAATACTTGTATTAACATTAAGATTCATTTCTCAGCATGAGCTATGAAGTAAAACATTCAGTTTATTACATACAGCCTATAAATTGATACTGAATAAGAATTAAAACTGTGACGAAATCCAAGTCTTCCGCATGAAAAAACATAACTGAACAAAAAAGGACAACAAATTTTACAGCAGCTGGAAATGCTAGATTTAATTATTGAAGAGAAATCATGCAGAGAAGTTAGCTGCCTAGCATGATTTATAACAAATGCAAAGGAAAAGTCATGTGAAATTCTCAGTTAATCAACAGAAACACCCAATAATAAGAATGCCAGCACTTTGTATTTCTATGGATGATGAGAATTTGAAAAAGTAAGACCAAAAATTCAAGGGAATGACGCCACACAAGACACTTTGAGGGGGCAAGTTAGTTTGTAAATTACAGCAGCAGTTACACTTTTACTGAAAAAAATTACAGAAGTGTGTTTCCCTCACAGACGCAGAATGAAGAATCCTTGTCCATCTGCTCTAGAAAGTTTTCTGAAAATTACTGTGTTGCACTGTCCATTGATCCTCTACACACATTCATGAAGTGCAACATTACGATTGGTTCTGTAGAGTAACTTTTCCCTCATTTTCCTATTCCTTCATGTGAATCTTCCAGACAAAAAAAACAAAACAAAACAAAACAAAACAAAAAAAAAAAGCAAAAAACAACACACACACGTTGCTGGAAGAATATTCATCAAAAATACTTTACACAAGCATTGAGATATGGCATCACAGATTTTGGCCAAAATCCAGTAGTGCCATTCAACAGCAAACTGAACCTTTGCCAGAAAGATGAAACACTGTGATGCTTGAACAGTCCAGGCCTAAAACACTAGTAGGTTTACATATTTAGAATTCTATAAATATGTATATTCACACACAAATACATGAAGAGATTTATATAAGACAGGATGCATATCCAAGGCAATGGGCA
This sequence comes from Phaethon lepturus, assembly GCF_000687285.1. Taxonomy (NCBI): domain Eukaryota; kingdom Metazoa; phylum Chordata; class Aves; order Phaethontiformes; family Phaethontidae; genus Phaethon; species Phaethon lepturus. Next base: position 76,062 of record NW_010509732.1, read on the forward strand.
CTCCTGTCATAAATTATAAAATAAAGTCAATTAGAGTACAAAATTCCCTCCCCCTCCTCACACCAAATCCAATTATTCTCGTAGGCTTGACTCCACAGCAGTCTGCACACATAATCTAAGACATAGTGCGAATCACCACATTTTTCAAGGTCATTTCTAGAAAGCAGTCCAGGTGGTAGCATGAAACTAGTTGTTGGCATTCAGACATAAAAAGGTTCCTCTTCAAGATTTTCAGCTCTACTAAACATTCAGGGTGAGATTTTGAAAAAACCTGTGCATATAAATCTCAGGGACACTGGGCAAAATTTAAAGTTATAAGGATTGCAAGTTATGTTAGGAATGCTCACATTTCCACATTCACTGTAAAAATGTGTGCTTCACTGCCACCTCACTAGAGAAATGAGTGGAATATTGCTTCATCAGGCCTCTTTGAGGCTTAATCACATTGTAAAATGGGTAAAATATGTCTCAAGTCTCTCCGTGACCTCCCCCGTATGTCTACATTCATAGATGTAACTACTTGTAGAGGTAACAGTGAAAACATAGGTGAAGAAAGGATCAGAAAAAAAATAGGAAATAAAAACGTTGACCTTTGACTCTACTGAGCTGTAGAAAAAACCCTCCTTCACCTCCAAAGCAAATTTTTTCCTGTGTTTTTTTGCAATACCAGCTTAGAAGAATGACAGCATAACGGGTTCGCTCATCATTTGTTATCTTATATTATCACCTACTAAAAAAAGGAGTGGCCAGGCACTAAAGAGGAAGACTTTTTTGTCTTTGTCCAGGCTGCTGAGCTGTAAGGTACAGCCCTCTAGAGAGGGTGGGAGATTGCATCTTCCGTGAGGGAAGCTGAGCATCTCCAGTTTGAAGGAGCTTCTGAGGTGCAGGACTGCAGAGGCAAAGGAGGGGTCTGCAATGTGAATGGAGACAGAGAATTCTGACAAAAAGGAAGAAACAGAAAAATAGCCAAGCCAAGATGACAGATGCCCTTCTTGCCACCAGATATAGAAGTAGTGGATTTGCAGATTTTGTTGCTGTTCAAAACACTTTATTTGAAGTTTCTGAAACAGAGAGAATTGCCTTGAGAAGACAGGGAGGAGAGAAAATAAATCTTTTCAACTCCTTTTAACGTAAATCTATCTCACCCAGACACTCAGAATTTTCTGTATATCTAAAGTTACAGCACAAACCGGAACAGTATGCAAAAAACACCCTTGCTTTACAGACTCCTCCCGTGCTTTTGGTCATCCTACTTTATGGAAAGGGTATAGACACTTCCCTCTGAATGTTCTGACCAACACAGGGTCCCACCACATGGAGACACAGCAAAGAAAGGTCCAATCAGACCTTATGCAGGAAAGTGAACGTGTGCCACACTGGGTGCTGCTTCTCTGTCTCCTGCTGGCTAGAATTGCTAAGTGGACACTTCTCAATCCATTTCTGGAAGGAAAACATCTGTCCTGTACTTGCAATGAATTAAGAATCAAATAGGAGTGGTATCTTCCCCTTTGAACCCTGTGCAACTTTTAAAGTGTCACACAACAAATACATCACATTTCAGTTCACATGTGCAGTTGCTAAGCACAGCACTACCTTTCCTAGTATTACCGATTTTCCTAGGCTTCTCCTTCCTCTTACAATGACTATTCTTACCCCATTTATAATCAAATACTATACAGTAATATATAATTGCAGAACTTTGTTACGATGCTTTTAAATGTGATCAAAACCACATTTGCATATACCAATCTTCAGGGCTAAATGTTATAGGAAAACACTATTTTCCAAGAAATTGTTTAATCTTTTTGTTGCACACAGGATCTACTCATTTTCTTCAACTATCACAGCAGGGAAATTCCTCATCTTAGGATATTATTGATGCAAAATACTTATATCAAATTTTAAAAGGAATGGGAACTGGGTGCATGCAGGTGCCCAAACCACACCATCTAAAATAGCCAAAACAATCTCTAGCTTAGGGCTCATCATCTGCTACTCTGCTTTCCTTACAGGTCTCCAAGTTGGAGCAATGAAACAGATCAAAGGCTGTATCAACTGTTTTGAAAGTCCTTTTTCTCTTATTTGCAAATCCTTCTTGTCACATGCCTACAAGTGTGTCGTGACATGACACGACACGTTAGGACCAAAACACAGGTATCAACAGCGACACCCACAACGGGAACATACCTACCAATTGCAATACACAGCATGTCAGCAGCCCAACACAGCACAGATTCATTCCCATTAAGTGATGGAATATATCCAGTCTAGTCAGGGGACAGATCCGGCACAACAAAAGAACTGCAAGTTTTCTATAGCCTGGAGCACCCTTTTAAAAGGTTATGAGGAACACCATGGCTAAAAAGTATCATGGTGCTAAAACAAGTCAAGCACACTGGACAAGAGGTGTGAAAACCAGACCATACCGTGGATGGACAGAACACAGTACACAGAAATGTCTGATTGTTGATGTGATACCTGCAGATTCAAATGGATGTGACCAACAGTTCCCCCTTCCACAAAAGCAACATAAAGCTGAATGCTAACTGCATGAGATACCAGGTTTGTTATTTAAGCATTTAGTAGAATCCAATAGCTGTATATCCTCAATTTGCATACCTGCAAGAAGTGATGCTAGATCTAAGCTTTTCCAGCACAGTAACAAAACCAAACTTGATAAAACAGACTGTTGCTATTGTAGTACATTAGTTTCCATTTAAGTTCAACCCGACGAGTTAAATCCCCTGAGCCCTCATACTGAGATTGCACACATTCAAAACAGCATCAACTTAAAAAAATATCAGCTGACTCTTATCCTAGAGAGTTGTCACAGCAAAACTCAGAGCTGTATTAAAAATCTAAGTTGATGCTCAGTGTGAATTTCTTCCAGACATCATAAAAGGTGTCCTGAGACTGAAATAAGGCTAACAGTTGAAGTTGTCACTGAACAACTACATTCATTGATAGCCCATATTTACGTGACAGAACCCTTTGCTTCACACAGATTTCCAACATACACACACACACCTTTGTGAACAGTTTGCATCTGCAGAAAAAAAGTAGCCTATTCATTTAATCAATAATGCCATGTCATACACGGAGCTTCTGCATAAATCCAGAGCAAAAGATGTCAAGCATGTCCCACTCCAATGATTATCAGGCAACGAAGTAAAAAGATGCACTTTTCATCTCCACAGGACTGTCGCCAAACCCTTGATGTAATAAACGAAACATGCCTGCTATTTCACCATTGCAAAATGGTACTGTAGATATCTTACAACATCTCTGTTTGCAGAAGGGGGTAACTAGCTGTAGATGAAGTGCAGATATGTTATTAAACAACGCACAGCTTGAATCCTGGGGCCAACACAGATGACCTTTAGAACATAAGCACTGTCTAAGAAAAATATGCTTTCATCTTTGGGCAGTATTTTTTCAAGTAAAGATTTAAGAGAAAAACAGTTTAGAAATAAGTTAAGCACAAATGTGCCTTCAATCTCTTAATGCTTCATTTTAAAAACAAAACCACAAGTAGTATCACATGTCAGAAGAAAGACTAAGTACTCTTTAAGCAGAATACTGGTGATTTTAGTGAGATTTAGCTTCATTTTCATTTAAACAACCCAATAATTAGAGCACAGAGAAAGGAGATAAGTGATGTAATTGAGATCCAAAAGTGGAAGTATGACTAAAGTGATTCAGAAAAAAGGCTTATATTTTTATTAAGAGTCTATAAAAACAATGGCCATTATTTCACTTTAGAATCCCTTAAGTGGGATGAAAATACAAAAACATAACCAAACCACACTGAGGCATGTAAAACATAAGGAAAATGGTTTGAGAGATGGATTAAGTGAAATAGCAAATGATACAAAAAGAAAAAAAGAGTAATTTCTCGTTCTGCACTTAACAGGCTCTTATCATTTATCTTCAGTAAGGTGTGTTTTTCAGAGTTGTATTTTGACTGTGACGCTAAGCAGCTTTAACACGTACAGTGATATTTGCTTCATGGAAAAGAGCAGCAATGGTATGATAAAATTCCTTCTCCCACAAACTATGGCTTGCAGATTCTGACAAGTTCTGAGCTGTTCTACACAGCCTGTTTTTCCATGAAAGTTAGTGGCAAACTATCAAAACACCCTATGACTGCAAAGCACCTTTCAGGAAGGAACCTCCTGTGCCTGAAAAGCCTGTATCACACATTGGAATCCTCAAACACAGTCAGCTTGTTATGTTTTGGTGGTTTGGGTTTTTTTTTTTATTTTAATTTATTTCTTACCTCAAATTCAGCATGGCGGTTAATATCCTCTGCTCTCTGTCTGCTCAAGATAAATTCTGCTTCATTAGCCACTCTTACCAAATGCTCCTTCATGGTTTGACTCAGCAACCTGAGGACAGAGAATATTTAAGAACTGCCTTGAGAGAATGAAGTCCTAAAATAAAAATCCGTAAATACAGTATATATACACAAATATTTTGAGCTCTGTTCCATAACCGACTTTACTGTGTTAAGAAAATGGTATAAATAAGATTGAAGGGTAATTTTCTGGCAACTAGTAAAATTGTATTTCAATAGTAAAACAAACTAAGTATTAAATGAAATGTAAACACTCTAGACAGTCATTCCTTCTACCTGAAATATAGGTATGTAAGAAAATCTTTCACATACACACAACACAAGATAAAGTAAGCAGCTTATGCATAAACATCCAACGTGAAAGCCCTAATGTAACTGATGTAAAGTCTAAATAAAAGAATTGTGAACTGCACTGCAGTATAGTTTTTTCTCCAATTGTAAAATAAGAATTTTATGGTAAGTATACATTTAAGTAATATTTTCAGGGTTATAAACATCCTCAGTCTCACAAATGAAATGCTAAGATATACATTGTTCCAGGTTATGTACAGAATAAAGCTGTAATTCAATCTGAGTTTTCTGAGGCCTTCATAAAGCCTGAGTTTATGAATGGCAGCAGAGCTGACAAGTTGAATTACAACCCAATTATTCTGTGAGTTCACATATTGTTACTAAAAACATTTCCTTTTTAATTAGTTACATTGGGATTCATAAAATTAAAACTGGCTATACAGGAGCTACGCTGTTTTAGAAGGTGCACATTTTCACAGGATCACTCAAAGATACACCAGATAAATAATAAATAAATAATCCATTACATGCTCTGCTGGTTAGTTTTTCCAAAACATCCGGTATTAAAGTTTTGGGGTTTTTTTTTTTTTTTTTTTTTTTTTTTTTTTTTTTTTTTAAGGTTTTAAGTTGCAAATGTAGAAAAGAGTAGCAGAACATAAAATCACTTGTTAGCCTTGCACATACAAGCTAAAGTACGTTTCAACAAGTTCAGAATCTACTCAGAGCCCTTCTTTAAAAACACAGGATTTATTACGCAGGATGCCTTTTAATGTATACAATGTTAACTTTATGCCCTGGAACTTATTTATCTGAACTTAGGCTCCACCTGTCTACCTGTATGTTTGGCAGTATGATCATCAATGCTCCGCTGTCTCTTTTCCTATGCTAGCCACAACTCCACACTTGCAGTAGGCTTGCAGGTCACAAGCCTACTCCAATGAGAAGAAATCCAGAGCGGAACAACACCCAAAGCTCTTTGTTCATTGCCTCTCTCACTACAACGCTAGGAAAACTGCAACACAACAGCCAAATGAGGCCGTGTGATCATGAACCAGTTAAGTCAGTGGACTACTCTCTCCACGTACATGAATTCTTGAAACAAGGAATACACACAACTCATTACTTGAAGCGCAACTTCACCTTCTGTTTGAGGAGGCTTGTACAGAAGCCACTGGTTTAGAATCATGATATAATTTTTTTCATTTTTTCTATTTCTAGTCACTTTTAGAATGGAAGTAGCTGCTGATCAACAAACATAAAATTTGGCCAATTTATCTGCATGCATTAGTGACAAACTTTTACTTTCAAAAAACTTGCAGAACCAACATTGCTGCAATAATGTAACTTCAATTTCTTAATTTTTTGTGGCTTCAAAAAAATTGGGAAAATAAACTAGTTAAGAAGGCATTGCTTGTACACTGAGAAAATAAACCCCAAACCTCTGTCTCTAATAATTTACAATAATGTTCAGCTAAAAATAGAACCCTACTAATAAACCAGCAATAAGAAACTGCATAACCAGTTTCACAGTCTGAGCAGATTCCAAGCATTTGACTCCCTCCTTTTCTCCAAGATCCCCAGTAGCATATTCAAATCTGTCACATAAGTATTTAAATAAACAACTTCTTATTAAAGTAAGAACTGCCTAAAAAATATGTGGATCATAAATACTCATGTATTACGATATCATGTATATAATTTACATTTAACACAGTTGGACAGTATCCAACTATTTTCATTGAGTTTGTCCATAACAATACCTTCTGCTAACCTGATGGGACTTTGAAAAATATAGCTATCCTATAAAAGTCACACTTATTTTCATCCGTTCAAGAAAGCACCCTATATAATAATTGTTTTTAACGCTTTACAACAGGGATTTTCCTTTTTATCTACCAAACGTAACCAGTAAGCAGTGCAGTACACGACTGACTGTACACTGGCACTTACTATGCATTTGCAGAGATGATGGACGTGTTCCAAACAAAGCAAAGAACTACATTCCCTCACATAAGAACAACCTTCTCAAAACAGACTAGAAGCGTACCTAGTGAAAACAAATAGCTTCTAAGTAGCAGAAAGAGCTTGGTCTCCTATGGATCATTTGTCACTTTTGTTATGCCCACCTCTCCTTACTAATCCCATGTACTTTCCTCATTTTCTCTGTGACATTCCACACAGTGCTAGGCCAGCTAGATAAAGCTTACACATGGTTTTGTAGATAAATCCTAGTCAAATTTGTCATTTTGGCAACCAAAAATTCTTATGGCTAACTAAGGAATTTTCCAAGCTTAGCATAAGCACCTACTGGTAACCTTTAAGCTGTTTTCAGAAAAAGATAAAAGCTTCATATTATTAAGTATCAATTATTACATGATTACTTCCCTTCTTTCAAATTGCCAAATCCAGCAAGTAAAGGTTTTCAGGAGGTGAGGATAAAAATTATTTACCAATACAAACAAAGCCTATATGAAATAATTCACTGCTTTATACCATATGACAGATGTGTTCATTATTTACATTCAAGAACTTCAAATTTTGATCTTTCTTTTCAGTCACCTTTTCCAAACACTGCATATGCTTAAGATTAACTTTCTGCTAATAAACAATTCAAGTTGTATGATTATCTAGCTCAGTTTGGATTTTCTTTATGAGAACAGTATCCACATACATAGCATGCCACTCAGATTTCTCTTCTGAATGTACCTCTAAGTGCGGAACTTAGCAGACTAAATATAAATCTATATATTAATGTAATGATGGCATGATGTAACAGGGGAGTCTATACCCATCATTAAAAATCAAAGGCAAATACAAGCTCTCAGCATCTCTATAAATGAACACACCTCTGCTCATATGTCTAAAGTTAAGTTTTAATCATCTACTTCTAAACACTAATTTCGGGAACCTTGGCAGCTGCTACTTTTCCATTTGAGGCAAACAAAATGATGAACAGGGATTTGCTAAGTGTAGTTCGTTGCTTGCAATAGAAACAACTGTTTCCAGCTGAGCAGACCACTGCTGAGGCAAGGACAAGAATCTGACACTTGCAAAAGTATTAGTTCATCCCCAAACTACATACAATGCATTTTGTACATACGTGAGTGGCTATAAAGCTGTATTAACTAGATCAGGTAACTTAAGGAGATACAAATGTTTTCTTCTAAAAAAAAAAAAAAGGTGCTTAGAAAAATCTGATTTCCTCACTAAGACAGTAAGCACACTTCATGGATTTGAAGGATCATAATGGTTCTTTCTGGTACCTGCTCTGGCCTCCTACACAGAAATGATCATACGTGTTTCCCCCAAAATAATTCCATTTCCTCCATCAAGTCTGTACCTTCTGTTTGAGCTACAGCACAGCTTTCAGAAAGATACCCCAACTTTTTTTTTTTTTTTTAAGATTTTAAAATATTTTATACCATGTTCCCCTATAAAGAAGTTTTATAAGGTAATTAGTGTCAATTAAAAACAAAAAACCCCAACCCCAACTATTCCTTGTCTGTTTTTATCCTTTTTTTTATTCCAGCAACTAGATCATAGTTCTTTATCTGTTAAAGAAAAAGTCAATCCAAAACCTCCCTTTATAAATACTTTTTTTCACAGCAAAAAGACGGCTTTTCATTTCTTTGACTAAACAGATTAATTTAATTTCTTGTCCTTTTCAAAGTATGTACACTCAAACTGAAAGAAAAACTGAAGTCTAATAATTTCCTTCTTGCCTATGCTTCATAATCTCTGTATGCAGACCCATGGACCACGTTTGCCCTGTACTACTATCTCACATACCTGTTTATTTTTTTCGACTGTTATTAAACACCAAAATGCTGCTGAATGTGGTGATTTACACTCCTCCTTCCCTGATAAAGACAAACCAGAAGGGAATCTATGACAAGCTACTGAATTAAGATTTTTTTTTTCCCTGATCTTCAACACAAGAAGAGTGTGGATGGACATGTTCTGTAGAAGTTAAACCATAATACCTATGGGGGTAAAGACTCTGGATAACAGGCCCACTCATCTGCTTTCAGTCCACACCAGATTCAAGGTCTCAAACAGACTTTTCTTTCTTTGTCTAAGAACTTTATTTCTGGACTGAAATATTTTAAAACATGTGATTAACTTTGAAAAGATGAACAGCCTAGTAAAAGCAACCAAGGGGACGGATCCCATGCTGGAAGTTAAATATATACTTGCATACTTCACTAGGTCAGGAATTAAGTGCTAAACCACTGAGAGGAGTTCCAGCCAAATACATGAGATATTCTGATTTTTACTGTTACACTGAAAGAGAAAACTATGAGACACAAAGCAAGAAACCTTCTTTCTTTGATTTCTGCTTGCAGAATGCTTAGATGATCAAGTAGAAAGTCAGGTTTCTCCTTACAGCAAGCAAAAAGGAGAAGGTACAAGAGGAAAAAAATGAAACAGAAAAATATGTGGAAGCAAAGAAAGTGACCGATGGATAAATTCTAGGTTAGTATTACTGATGTCCAATTATTATCAGTTTTAGTCAAAATATGGAAAAAGCTTTAGAGGTGACATTTACAACGGCTGTTTAGGCATAAATCTTTCAAAGTACTACAGGGAGAGATTATGTATGTTCCAGACACTACCACAACAGAGAACTCAGAGGTAGCCAAGAAAGGAGGATAAAGGTAAGCTCTCCTACTTGCACTTCTCATAAACCTAGCGTATAAGAGTCTGTTACTTCAAAAGGAGATACGTTCTACATGGATACACGCTGTCTTTTATGGGATCCGACTGCTCAATGTGCTAAGTGTTGGAATTACTGCTGCAAGGAGGTTTTACAATTGCTTTGTGGATACTTCACGGATATGCTATTCAGTCATCAAAAAATACAGACAATTCCATAATGTCCTAAAGACTGAAGTTTGAACACGCTCCCTTAAAAAAAAAAAAAGAAAAAAATCACACAGACTCATCAAAATGCTGACTTGGACATGCAATAGCATAAAACTTAACAGCACTCCGAAAAGACAGCTAGGAGGGGACACACCAGTCCAACCTTTTGTATCTGGGATAGCCACCTACGTCATGTCAGAGCCTAGTGAAAACTCATCTGAGGCTGTGTTCACATTCTGAGAGAGACTGCATGGTAGTACAACAGATGATTTCTGAAAATTTTTGATCAGATAGCAACAGTACAATACATGTATACACGCATGAGTGCAGTATAAATACCTTCTTGTTACTCTTGCATTAATTTATTTTTAAAAGCAGATGTTACAAAAATCTTTCTACATAAAAAACATTTAAGAATTCCCAGGCACTCAAAAGTGGTTTAAGATTTTGCTTTTTGACAGACCCAGCAAATTAATGACATTCTCACAAGCAAAACCTACCTTTGTCACATACATATCCTCCAAAGTTACTAGCATCTCCAATAATAAAAGCTTACATTAATTTTTAATCATTAAGACATAGCTCTCCCCAAAAAGCTTCTGCTTATTCATTAAGTTGCAGCAAAGATCATATGTTTCCAGTTACACAAAAATGATGCAATTTAAATCCATGCACAGATGATCAAACAAAACTCATTGAAATAAAAAAAACTGTTTTAAAAATGCTTGTGCATGTCACAGTACACCTTGGTGCACACACATGCACAAAAAAATCACGTAGTGTCAAGAACCCCACCTCAAGTCACTTATTCGTCTCTGAAACACATCCAGGCTACAACTTCTAATTTTCAGCACATTTAAAATGTTGTTTAAAGTCTAGCCTAATGATCTACCATAGTTCAAATTCACACATTAACAAAGCTGCTTCTGCTATGAAACAAAAACAGTAACAAAAACTCAAAAAATAAATCATCAAAAATCACTTTTACAAAACCTGCCACTTGAACAGAATGGGTTGCTAAAAATAAAAAGCAAGGAAATGTGGAAAACACTTTTTTTCCCCTCTTACAAATCAAGAATAAGGTGCAGGTTCTATGTTATCAGAATCTCAGGGCAAGGAGGCTGCAATAAGGGGAGCAGACTGGTAGCAATCAATTCTAGTTTGGATGTGACCATATTTATAATTTTTTTCCTAAGCCTTTTTTGGTCAATCATGCACAAAGCTTAAATCTGTCCGTTATCATCCATTTTTTCATTAATAGCTGTATTTTCCTAACTATTTTCCATCACAGTAGTTGCTCCTATGGCAACACATTCTCTAACATTCATTCCTTGAGAGTGACCGCACTATTGCAAGTGAAAGACAATTGAATGGGGCAGCCTACATCTGTCCCCTATTTTCCATTAGGAAAGTGTGCAAGTAATTGGCCAACTGGTTTGATTGCCAACTATTTCAATATTAAAAAATATTTGCATCTATGACCAGTCAAAAGTAATAGATACAATTTAAGAAAAGGCACAGCAGGTGACACATGTTGAAATTTTCTTAGTACAGCTACTTCTGAAAAAAAAAAAAAAAGCTATAGAAATACAGAGGATTACAGCATCCCAGATTTTATACTACTGGATGTTATGTATTGGGAGAATAATGCCAGTTACATCTGGTTATTTCTGTAGAGGTTTGGGGCTTTTTTTGGTTGGTTGGTGGAATTTTTACTTGCTAAGGATATTAGATTTGCATGCTGTCTGCTTGCCACCTTCTCCCAGTAACTTTTGAGTTCATTGGATAAGTCCAACAAATTTTTTTAACAGAAGGCTAGAGTTTCTCAAAAATATTAATTTTATACAAGTTTTTTATCCAACGGAGGACAAAACCCCTCGCAGGCATCCTTAAAAAAAAAAAAAAGCTGTTTTCAACTGTACTGAAGCTAATAGAATGATAGAATGTCCAATATAGGAAGAGAATCCTCTGATAATGCAGGATAATTTTGATTAGATTTCATTCCTCATTAGACAACAGAGACTCTAACAATGAGAAAAAGCAACAGAAAAACAAACTTCATTACTTCTGCTTCTCCTGCATACACTTGTGAATCCTTAAGTTTTGGTTGGTTTGATTTGGTTAAGGATTTGAAAGAGCAAACGCAAAAGAGAGGAAATTATGCATGTATTCTGCTAGTTTAATGAGGATATCTTTCAACCAAACTTCATATGACAGTTTTTTAAAGGAACTACTGTCTGAATATTCATTTAAAGGTGTATAAAAATATATGTCTAGAACACAGTACTTAATTCTTTGGATGACCAAGAAAACGATGCTTGAGAAAATTAAAATTAAGCATCTTCAAGAGTCTCTTCAACTGAAAATCAGAAAGAATAATTGCTATAGCATCCTTAGGAGACTGATCCCTCAACCCCTGCCATGCCAAACCCATTATCACCCCAAAGGGGATAATAACTGTCATGCCTAGTCTCAAGCTCGAGTACGTTTGTTAGTGCACTGACTGATACAGAAAACAAGGTCTAGCATAAGAGATGTTTCACCGTAAAGTGTGCTAATGAATCAAAGCGACAGGAGAGAGTTTTAACCTTCACAGAGCAAAGGAGTTGTCTGCTAACTAGTCAAGTAGAGGAAGCAAGAGTCTAACAAAAGAGGCATTTGTACATGCAAGGAAGCAAAACAAAACTTCTGTGTTTTTTTCAGTTCAGAAATAATAGCTTGACCATTTCCTGCATAAGGAGGAAACATAATTAGTTTCATGGAGAAAAAAACCACAAATATGTCTGGTTACCTTGGAATTCTCCAAAGGACAGGACCAGCTATGACAGGAAACCAAATTACACCTAAAGGATGGTTCCAGTGACCAAATTCCCTCATCAGTAAGCTCTCACATTGAGGCTCCAAAAACAGACTTTCCCTAAAGGGAGGACCCAAAGGTGAAAAGCAAGCACGATGGCTGAAATCTAGACTGACAGAAGTTCAGCAG